>NW_006408609.1:12033279-12034503 GCF_000296735.1 Chrysochloris asiatica | reverse complement strand
GAGATGGATCAGCCAGGTGGCATCATTGATGGACTCAGGTGTGGCAGCGGTAGTGAGGTTGGCCCAGGATCGAACATTGTTTCGTTCTGCTGTGCATAGGGTCGCTATGAGTCAGTTCCGACTCGATGGCACCTGACAACAACAACAACATCATGATGTTATTTAGTGATACAGTTGCAAGGATTGTTGCTTTCTTTTCATTGTGGTGCAATCTGTACTGATGACTGTGAATTTGACTTCATCAGTATTTTAAGTCCTCTTCACTTTCTAGAAGCAAGGTTGTATTATCTGCATATTGCAAGTTATTAATGAGTCTTGCTCAAATCATGATACCACACTCTTCTTCATATAATCCAGTTTCTTGAATTATTTGCTCAGACTGAATAAATACAGTGAAATATAGATTTTATAAATATGGTGAAGTAATACAACTTTGATGCACACTTTAAAAATTTTAAACCATTCAGTATTTCATTGTCCTCTTGAAACAAGTTCCTCTAGGTCTATGTACAGATTCCTCATGAGCACAATCCTATCTTATGGAATACATATACTTTGCAATGTTATCAATAGCTTGTCATGCTCTACACAGTTGAAATCCTTTGCATAGTCAATAAAGCACAAGTAAACATCTTTCTTGTATTTTCTGCTTTCAGCCAAGTTTATCAGATATAAACTATGATACCCCTAGTTCTTTTGAAACTGACTTGAGTTTCTGGCCATTCCCTCTTGATATACTATTGCAGCCATTTTTAATTATTTTCAACAAAATTTTACTTTCATGTAATGTTAATTATATTGTTCAATGATATCCACATTCCATTGTGTAACTTCTCTTTGATATGAGCATGTATATGAAAGTCTTCCAATTGTTGGCCAGGTAACTGTCTTCCAAATTTCTTGGCATAAATGAATGAGCTGTATCAGTTTAGTTAAAGATTTTCATTTGTATCTTGCCAATTCCTGGATCCTTGTTTTTTGGCAATAACTTCAGTGCATAATGCAATTATACTGCCAGTACCATCAGTTCTTGATTATATGCTACCTCTTGAAATGGTTGAACGTGCAACCATTTTTGGTACAGTAACTGTGTATCCCTTCCCCCCCCCTTTTTTTTTTTTTTGGAAATGTTTTTATTATGAATTGAGTAAAAGTTGACAGGGCAGATCATCAGTTTTATATTCAACAAATCATACACCTTGTTTCATGACAATGATTATAATC
>NW_006408609.1:12026991-12033142 GCF_000296735.1 Chrysochloris asiatica | reverse complement strand
AGTGCCTCTTTTCCCATGACTCTAAAGTCCCCAGCTGTTCCCTATCTCCTTGCCCCCATCTCTGCCTCCATCTCTGGTGTCACTGTTTCTCTGGATAAGATCCCTTTTTCCACGTGTACTCTTCTCCCTTGATGTTCCTAGGGTCTTGTTTCTAGACTGTAAGATTAACTACTCCCCCTTTTTTGTCACAAAACTTCTACCTTTGCAATTGTTGACAGTAACAATTAGTCATGATAACAATTACTCACTATTGAATCATAAGAATCATATCCTCATGTCTTTTTACCAGACCCATCTAGAGAAGATGAAAACTATTCAGTGGGGACTTCCCTCATACACTCTTAAAGTTAAACTCCCTCTTGAAACCTTGCCTTCCTTTTCTTTTGATACTTTCTCTATCATTCAATATTTTGCCAATATTGTTGTTGTTGAGTACCATGGAGTCAGTTCCGACCCATAGCGACCCTGCACAGGGTTTCCGAGGCTGCAAATCTTTACAGAAGCAGAAAGCCTCATCTTTCTCCCATGGAATAGCTGGTAGTTTCAACTGCCAACCTTGAGATTAGTAGCCCTATTCATAACCATTACACTATCCTTAAATATTGCAAGGGGAGACTTGAATTTTTTCTTCATCTTAAGAAATACTGAGTGTGTTATTCCATTTTGGTGTTCTAACTCTTGTCTTTGCAAATTTCATTATAATACTTGGCTTTGTCTTCTTGAGCTGCCCTTTGAAACTTTCTGTCCAGCTCTTTTACTTTCTCATTTCTTCCATTTGTTTTAGCATCTCTATGATGGTGAACTGTATGACTTCTGGTGTGATGCTATACGATCAGTGCTGGACTGCAAACCACAAGGTCAACAGTTAAAACCCACCAGCTGCTACTTGGAAACTCTTTATGGTATCTCAATAAATGACAAATGACTCAACAACACTAAACAACCTAACAACACACTGGTGAGCAAGATTCAGAGTCCCTTATTACATCCATTTTGATATTTTATTTCTTGTCTTTTTAATGACCTCTTCTTTTCTTCCTCGATGATGTTCTTGATTTCATACCACAGCTCTCCTGACCTTCAAGCATCAGTAGTGTTTAAAACATCAAATCTGTTCTTTAGATAGTCTCTAAATTCAGGTGGGATATGTTCAAGGTCATATTTTCACTCTCATTGTTTTAATTTTCTGCCATTTCAGCCTGAACTGCACACAAGCAATTGGTACTCAGTTCCAATGTTGGTCCATGGCCTTATTTTGGCTGTTCATATTGGACTTTTCCATCATTTCTTCCCATAGATGTAGTCAATTTGATTCCTATGCATTTCATCTTATGAAGTCCATATATATAGTTGCATTTTTTGTTATTGAAAAGGTTTTTGCAATGAAAAAGTCATTTGTCTTTCAGAATTCTGTTAGGCAATATCCTTCACCAAGGTCTTAATTCCAAACTACTGATCCTACCTTCTTAGTTATAACATCATTATCAATACATCTTTATTGCATGTTTGATCAACTTCAGAGTGAAAAACTTAATTTCTTCAGTTTCATCCTCACTGGTTTTGGTGGTTTGTGAGTAAATCTGAATAATAGTTGTATTAACTGTTCTTCCCTATAAATTTGTGAATATTATCCTACAGACAGTATTGTATTTCAAGATAGATCTTAAAATTTTCCTTCTGATGATGGATGCTACTCCATTCCTCTTGAATTCATCATTATTGACATAGTAAAAATATTATTGTCAGAGTAAAAATGGACAATACCTGTAAATTTTAGCTCATTAATTCCTAGAATATTGATCTTTAAGCATTCCATTTCATTTTTCACAACTTCTAGTTTTCCTAGATTTGTATTTAGTACATTACATGTACTAATTATAAATGGGTGTTTGCAGCAGTTTGTCTTTATTTTGAGTTGTGTCCCAACATTGAATAAAGTTCCCCAAAACTTTTTTTCATTCACATCATCATGAATGGAATGCAGAAGCAGTTTTTCTCCAGTCATATTTTGTGTCCCTTCCAACCTGAGAGGCTCCTCTTCTAGCAATGTATCTAAGAATATTATGGTTTTTGTCTTCTGGCACTATTTCTGACAATGTCCTGCTAGTATTCATAAAATTTTCAGTGACTAAGCATTTGGAAGAAGTCAGCCTCTCCTTCCTCCTTGTCTGTCTAGTTTGCAAGTTCTTCTGAAACCTGACAACCATGGTTGCCACTGCTTATATTTAAAATGATGGAGACACAGCTTCCAGCATCACAGCAACATGAAAGCTACCACAGTATGACCAATAGGCAAACAGGAATAAAATCGTATTCCCTTGTGGATTTGATTTAAATTTCAGACAGTTATTAATGTTGAACAACTTACTTTGATGGCCATTTGAATGTCCTCTTTGGTTAAATGTCTAGTCATTTGTCAATTTTTAAAAATTTGATGTACTTGTCTTTTTGTTGTTAAGTTCTCAAAGATATATCTTTATAACATCAGCACTTTACAACATCAGCAAAAATATTGAAAGGACCTATAATTTTCCATGGAGTCCTAGTGGGATAAAGAACTGGACTGCAAGGTCAGTTTGAAATATAAGTTCAGCGGTTCAAACACCAAAGCGACTACTTAAGTATATACAGGGTTGCTATGACTCAGAACAGACTCAATGGTATTTAACAACATCAACAATTTTTCATAGGTATTTGGTATTATAGATGTAAATAAAACAGAACTGAAGATAGGTGACTAGCATGGATTTATGCTATATTATGTAACTGATAGGCAGCAGAGTCACAGATAATCCCAAACATTACTTTTTCAATATCATTGCTGAATGGCTTCAGAATTAAGAACAAGAAGTATTTGGGGGAAGACTTCATTAAAAATAAATTATGGAAAATATATCTGGAAAATAAATTGGAAAAAATATTTTAAGAAGTAAAATAGAAGAGATTGAACAAAAAGGACAAAAAAAAATCTTGATTAAAATCATCTGCACATAAATCCACTAGTTTGTCAAACTGTGGTAGGTTGTGTGCTGCTGTGATTCTGGAAGCTATGTCACAAATATTTTGAATGCCAGAAGGGTTACCCACAATGGGCAGGTTTCAGATGAGCTTCCAGATGAAGACAGACTAGGAAGAAAAAGAGAAGGACTACTTCTGCCTATTTTTATGACCAGCAGTGGAACACTAGTCAGCACCAGATTACCGAATATTGAAACATGATGAAGAGCACCATAATATTGCCAGATAGAGGTGGAGGATAAGCCCCTCAGGTTGGAAGGCACTCAAAATATGACTGGGAAAGAGTTGCCTTTTCAAATAAAGTTTACTGTAATGACACAAATGGATTAAAGCTTTGGGTATCTTCATTTGCTGATGGAGTGTAACTAAAAATGAAGAGAAAGAGGGACAAACATGCATTAATAATTGGAAGATGGAATGTAGGACAAATGAATCTATGAAAACTGAAAGTTGTCAAAAATGATATGGACAATAAAGGTAAATACCCTAGGCATTAATGAGCTGTAAAATCAGTACTGAACTGCAAACCACAAAATTGGCATTCTAAAACCCACCAGATGCACATTGGAAACCCTATTTAGGATCGCTGTGAGTCAGAACAGACTCAATGGCACTTAACAACAACAACAGGGAGCTGAACACAGACATTGGCCATTTGAATATGATAATCTCATGTTTTACTATGCCAGGAATGACAAATGGAAGATAAACGGGGTCTTATCCATCATCAAAAAGAACATTTCAAGATCTATATTGAAGTATAATGCTGTCTGTGATAGAATAATATCCATACACCTATAAGGAAGACAAGTTAATATCCTTAATATCACATGCAGGTAAAATTTGAAAAATAATAATTCAAAATGGCTGCAGCAATATTAAGGGGATATTGAATGGTTTTAAATCATTAAGAGTGGGCACCAGGGTTATATATTTTACCATACTAATTCAATCTGTATGTGAACAAATAATCCATGAAGCTGGATTACATGAAGAAGGACTTGGCATCACGATTGGAAGAAGACTCATTAACAACCTGCAATAAGCAGATAATACAACCTTGCTTGCTGAAAGTGAAGAGGACCTTAAATACTTACTGATGAAGATTAAAGAACACAGCCTTTCATATGGGATACACCTCAATGTAAAGAAAATAAAAATCCTCAGAACTGGATCAATAAATAACAGCATGATAAGTGAGAAAATATTGAAGTTGTCACATCAACACTCATGAAAGCAGTAGTCAAGAAATCAAATGACATATTGATTAGGCACATCTGCTGCATAAGACCTCTTTATAGTGTTGAAGAGCAAAGATGTCAACTTGAGGACTAAGTTTCCCCTGGCCCAACTTATTTTCAGTATCCTCTTATGCATGTGAAATTGGACAATGAATAAGCAAGACCATAGAAGAATGGATGCATTTGAGTTATGGTGTTGGAGAAGAGTATTAAAAGTATCATTGACTTCCAGAAGAATAAACAAATCTGTCTTGAAAGTAGTACCACAAGAATGCTCCTTATAGGCCTAGATGGCATGACTTCATTTCTCATGCTTCTGACATATTGTAAGGAAGGAAAAGCTCCTGGAGAATGTCATCATATTTAGTAAAGTGGAGAGTAAGCAATAAAGAGAAAGACTGTCAAGGAGATGGATTGGCACTGTGGCTCAAGTGTAAGAGCAGATCTACTCCGTCTTAAAGGGTCACTATGAGCCAGAATTCAACTTGATGCAGTGAGTTTGGTTTTTCGCTTTAGTCTATTGTTCATCTTTCATCTAAGTCCTCTGGATTCTACACACCTCCGTTATTAGCTTAGTTTTCCATGCTTACTTTTTTTGGGGAAGGTATCAAAGAAGAATCTAGAGTCTAAAAACTGGAATTTCGGTTAGTATGTGCCCATGAAAATCACAGCAAAGAATTTCTTATATTTGTTATTTCAGTCCATTACCTACCTATCCTGTAAGATTATTGCAATGTGGGAGTTTGCATGTTGCTTTGAAGCTAACAGCTATCCCAAAAGTAGCACCCATAGTGGACAATTTTCAGTAGAGCTTCCTAGCTGACTAAGACAAAAGATCGGATGATATACTTATAAAAGTTAGCCAGTATAAAAGTAATCAAAAAGAATATTGTCTGATAGGAGGTGAGAGGTCAATACAATGTTTCTGTTGTATATGGAGTTTTCATGAATTGCAGCTGACTCAAAAATATCTAACAATAACAACTACTTGCCTTTGTTATTTTTGTTGTTGTTAAGTGCCATTGAGTTAGTATTGACTCACAGCGACACAATGCACAACAGAACTAAACACTGCCAGGTCCTGGACCAACTTTACAATTGTTGCTAGATTTGAGCCCAATGCTGCTGTCACTCTGCAAATCTGCCTCGCTGGGGGGTTTCCTCTTTTTCTCTGACCCTTTGCGTTATCAAACATGATATCCTTCCCCAGTGACTAGTCCCTCCTGACAATATTTTTGAAGTATGAGAGATAAAGTCTGACCATCCTGGCTGCACTCTGGCTGCACTTCTTCTAACACAGATCTATTTGTTTTTTGGCAGTCCATGGTGCTTTCAATATTCTCCTCCAACACTATGACTCCAGTGCATCAATTCTTCTAGTCTTCCTTTTTCACTACCCAAATTTCACATGCATATGAGGTTATTGAAAATATCATGGTTTAGGTCAGGTGCACCTTAGTCCTCAAACTGACAGCATTAGCCTTCAACAGTTATAAGAAATCCTGTGCAGAAGATTTGCTCAATACAATGTTTGATTTCTTAACAGCTGCTTCCATAAGTGTTGATGGCTGATTCAAGTAAAATGAAGTCTTTGACAACTTCAGACTTTTTTCCATTTATATGGATAGTGTTTATTCATCCAATGGTGAGGATTTTGTTTTCTTTACATTGAGATGTTGTGATCTTTGACCTTCATCAGCAAGAATTTTAAGTCCTCTTCATTTTCAGCAAGCAAGGTTGTATCATCTGCATATTGCAGGTTGTTAATGAGTCTTCCTTCAATCCTGATACCACATTTTTATTCTGGATTACTTGTTCAGCATAAAGATTGAATAAGTATGGAAAAAGGATACAACCCTGGTGCACAATTTTCCATTTAGTGTTCCCTTGTT
>NW_006408609.1:12025229-12026443 GCF_000296735.1 Chrysochloris asiatica | reverse complement strand
CTGACAACAACAATAGTTAGTCATGATCCAAACAATTGAAAGACTTTGCATAGTCAATAAAGCACAGGCAAACATCTTTCTGGTATTTTCTGCTTTCAGCCAAGCTCCATCTGATGTCAGAATGATATCCTTTGTTCCATGTCCTCTTCTGAATCTGGCTTGCATGTCTGGAAGTTCTCTGTCAATGCATGACTGTAGCCATTTTTGCATTATCTTTACTAAAACTATACTTACATGGGACATCAATGATATTGTCCGATGACTTCTATTGGGTTACCTCTCTTTAGAATGAGCAAAAATACCGATTTCTTCCAGTCAGGTGGCCAGGTGGTTGTACTCCAAATTTCTTGCCACAGATGATTGTGTGCTTCTAGTGCTGCATCAGTTTGTTGAAAGATTTCAGTTTGTATTTCATCAATTCCCAGTGCCTTGTTCTTTGCCAATGACTTCGATATACCTTGAACTTATTCCTTCAGTATTGAATGTTTATTTTTTTTTAAGTTTTTATTGTGAATTATGTGATAGTTTACATGGCAGAACATTAGTTTTTTGTTCATCTTATCGTATTTTGTTTCATTGCAGTGATTACCATCCCCTCCATGCATCACCAAACAACCAAACAGTACACCCCGCAAACCTGCCCCCTGGCCATCAGCACACAGCCTTTCTCCCTTCCTGTGTCCAGAGTCTCCAGACGCTCCATCTCTCCACATCATTATCTCTGCCTCCATCTCTGGCATCCCTGCTTCTCTGCGTAGGGTCCCGCATTCTGCTCCTCTTCCTTGATGATCCCAGGGACCTCCACTCCTGGACTGCAAAATCAACCATTCCCATCCTTTTGTTATAAAATGTCTACCTTTACATTTCCAACCCTTGAAGTCAGTCCTGATAGCAATTATTCACTATTGTACCACAAGAGTCTTATCTCCAGCTCCTTTCACCAGCCCTGTCCAGGCAGATTGGAAACCAGTCAGTGGAGCTTCTACCTTCTCCCCTACCCTCTGGAAATAGGCTCCCTCTTGAAAGCTTGTAAGCCAGTCACTTCTTGCCTTTGTAGCCCCTCCTCCTTTTGAGTAGCCAATGTCTAAGTTGTCCATCTCTGTCTACCCTGTATACCTAGGGGGTAGGAAGATTTGTTGCTCTTTTGAGATACTGCATCCGTAAGTATAGGTCAAGTTCATCAGATTATAGCAGATTACTCTTTTTTTCCTCTT
>NW_006408609.1:12020309-12021745 GCF_000296735.1 Chrysochloris asiatica | reverse complement strand
ATGAATGTGACACCATTCTTCAATTTTTCATTTCCAGCATAGTAAAACATGTGATCATCAGATTCAAAATGGCCAGTCTATTTCAGGTCGTCCTTGCCTAGGAAATCAATGTTTGTATGTTCCATTTCATTTTTAACAATTAACAATCTTCCTATATTCATACTTAGTACATTTCATGTTCCAATAATTCGTAGCTATTTACAGCTGTTTCTCTTCATTTTCAGTTGTGTTCCATCAGCTAATGAAGGTCCCGAAGGCGTCCTCACAGTCAACTCTACTTTGAGGAAGCAGCACTTCCCCTTTTGTATTTTAAGTGCCTTCCAACCTGAGGGACTCACCTTTTGGAACTGCATCTGACAGCATTGTGGTTTTCTTCATGTTTCAAATTTGATAATTGTGTGCTGATAGTGCATCACTGCTATTCATATGGTTTTCAGTGACTAAATATTCAGGTAGTCAATTTCTCCTTCTTCTTAGTCTATCTTCATCTGGAAGCTCAGCTGAAACTAGTCTATCATGGGTTACCCTGTTGGTATTTAAAATACCTGTGACATAGCTTCCAGAATTATAACAAGCCACAAATCACCACAATACTACAAACTGACTTGACTTTAGTGCAAGCAAAAAGACAGTCCACCAAGACTATTCAATTCCATTGTTGATGATGTAAACACAAAGCATGGATTAGAGAGGCATGCAGAATTATACACAGTAAGGGAAGTGACAAGGATGGAAAAAAGACCCAGTTTGGGGAAAGGATCTTTTACTGCTTACCACATAGGAAAAGCCATGATGACGTGATTAAGATAAGCAAGTGAAATAAATTCAGTACTTGTTCTGAAAAAACTTTTCCTTTTAAGGGCTCTGATTGCAAAACTACACAGCATATTCTTTGGAATCACAGTGCTCTAACTCTAGTACTTGTTGGTAAATTCTGTCAGATTAGCAACTGTTTTACTCTTCTTTTCTGATATTATAAGTGTTCCATTGTCTTATTCTTCATTTTTATTCTTCTGTTGAAGGTTCCTTGTAGTCCTGCACTATTTAAAAAAGAAGGATTTTTTAAGCAACTCGTTCAAAAATCTTGCTAACCACTCTTCTCTATTCTTTTATCCTTATGCTTTTTTGTACCTTCTGTAGGTTAAGTGAAAATTTACAGGGCAACTCATCAGTTTTTACATATCAACAAATCATACACCTTGTTTCATTACAATGATTATAATTCCCTCTATGTACCATCAGTTAGCAGTATTTCTATTACCTTTAGCTTTATTGTTAAAGCAAAACAAAACAAAACACTCAGGCATACATAATAATTTACACCTCCAAAAGGCACATTCTGCAAGCCTGCCTCCTGGCCACCAGCTCTTAGTCCCTCTCTTTGCATGAATCTAGAGTCCTCAACTGTACCACTTCTCCATGACCTCTTGGCCTCC
>NW_006408609.1:12017435-12019639 GCF_000296735.1 Chrysochloris asiatica | reverse complement strand
CCAATATCTAAGTTGCCCATCCTTATCTACCCTTTGTACAGAGGGGATAACATTGATACTTGATGTGAAGACTCCTTCCCTCTCTGTTTGTATTTGCAGTTACTACATCAATGAGTATAAGTCAGGTTCATCAGGTTGTAGCAATTTACCCTTGTTTCCTTTAACAACAACAACAAAAATGTTTTTTATTTGTAATCTTTCCCTAGTCAATTATCAAGCCACCGAGGCTAGGTCAAATGGATATTGTCTGCAAGTTTGGGTGTTCTTCTGCATCTCCTCTCACTTCGTATCAGCTGGATGCTTCACTTTCAGCTTTAGCCCTCTGTGGCTATATCCTTGTCCATGAACTCAAGTGTCCCCAGGTCTCACCACTCTTTGGACCAATCAGCCCTTCTTCTTCTCTCTCTCATATCCAGGTCAATGGGGGTCAATGGACTGTAGTTGAACTCAACCCATTTCTTCATTGCTGCCTTTCCTCCTGTACCAATCACCAGTAGACCAAAGTGGTTGCCAGCAAGCTTACTTGCCTGTTCGTGTGTTCCCTTTGAATTTCAGTCTTAGAGGGGAGTTTGTCCTGAAGGAACTTGATTACTTGCCTTGATGGCTTCCTGGTGAACAGCTTGCTTATTCTTGTAGTAGCCAGTCATGCTGACATTTTTGTTTTGGGTTTTTCCTGATGATCTTTCTTTGAAGATGTATCTTCTGTTGTTCTAGCTGTTCCAGGCTGGTCTGCTTGTCCTTGATAGTGGGAATGTCCCACCTCATAGGATTCTGCATGGGCCTCAGAATTCCACCTAAGGTCCTATACTCTGCAATGGCTTTGTAAGAGACCTATTTCACTGGGCAAGTTCTAGGACCCCTTTTAGGTACTACAATCTGTTATAGGCTGAAGACGAGCTTACAAGTTTTCTCTAATCATGTTTCCCAAAATTCCTTTCTATTCCACTCAAGTGTCTATTTTAGAAGAGTAGGTAAGGGAAACCAATATTCATAAGAGAGTCAAGCATTTTATTATTATTTTCCCTCTTCAAACTATGCCTAGCTCCCTATATCACAGAGCCCTGTAGTTCCAAGGTTGAGCATGCATCACTATTTACCTCTGTACCACTTAGACCATGCAAACCTGTCTCAGTGTTCCTTTATCTATCTTGTTCTTCTGCCTCCTCCCCCTTCTTGTGCTGCCCTCCCCAATACTTGAACTAAGCCCCCCACCCCAGCCTCACTGTTGTGGTTACCTTATAGTCCAATAACTTTTCCCTTAATTTAGTGCAGTCTATTTTATCCTGTAATCTACCTGACCTACTCACCACCTGGATCTCTGTTCCTCTGTGTTTCCCTTCTTTCACATTGTAATTGTTTTGATCATAGACTGACCTCCCAGATCTTCTTTTCTAATCATTTTATTCTGTTCTTGACTCTTCCATTTGTTGATTGAGTTCAGGGTGATGCTGTCACATATGTCATTCTCTGGTTGTTGTCTGTTCTTGTTGGTTCTCAGTCCACAGAACTTCCTTTAGGATGTTTTTCATAACAGGGTTGGCTTCGGTAAATCCCTTATTTTCTCTTTATCCTGGAATGTTTTGATTACATCATCATATTTGATTGCTAGCTTTGCTAGTTAGAGGATTCTTGGTTGCCAGTTTTTTTTTCTTTCATGTTTCCATATATGTCTCCCCATTGCCTTCTTGCCTACATGGTTTCTGTTGAGAGATGCGAACTTAATCTGATTTGCTTGAAATTGTATGTTACAATTCTCTTTTCCCTGGCTGCTTTCAGAATTCTGTCTTTATCTTTGATTTTGGAGATCTTGATTATCATATGTCTTGGTGACTGTCTTTTAGGGTTTATCCTTCCTGGGCTTCGATGAGCTTCTTGAATGCTTCTGTTTTCACTTTTCAGGATGTTTGGGAAATTTTCTTCCAGAAACTCTTCAACTATTTCTCCTGTGGACGTGTGTGATTCTTTCTGTTCTGGAATGCCAATAATTCTTAAGTTACTCCTCTTCATGTTGTCCAACATGAGTCTTAGGTCTTCTTCAGATTTTTTTTAATCCTTTTTCATGTTTGTTCTTCTATCTTAGTAGTGTTGAGAGATTTGTCTTCTAGCTCATTACTTTTGGCTTCTAGCTCTTCAATTCTACTCCTTTGCCCTTTCAGTTTATTGTCTATTTCTGATACTCTATTATTAATTGTTTGGACTGCTTT
>NW_006408609.1:11997717-12016770 GCF_000296735.1 Chrysochloris asiatica | reverse complement strand
TCAGGCACCCCCTCTAGTCACTAGAATGGAGGTGCACAGACAGTAAGAGACAAATGAACAGATACATTAAAAAAAAAATGTCTACACCTTTATCTTGGTGGTTCTGTCCGTTGTCCATGGCTCATCTGATCCTTCCCTATTTGGTCTCCCCCAAGATGTCAGCTCTGGGAGCAACTGAGTGCCTTGGATTAGAAAGCAATGGATTTCTTGCTTCTGCTACAAATTCCCCTAGCTGTAAGCTTTCCAAGTTTCTATATATACCTTTATATGTGATTCAGATTCTGGGACCATCCCCTTAGCCTGCTTGGTCCACTATTCAGTGTTGTTGCTGATGGAGCTCTTCACTGCACTTCTACCCGATCTTCCATCTTGTTTGTTCTCCTTATTCTTCTTGATAACTATATATTCTTCTCATTGTAGCTGGCTAATCATGGGCAACACTTATGTTCAAGGGGTAATCAAGCATCTCTTAATCAACCTGAAGAAATATGACATATGAACTATTATTTTTTTTTTATCTTCCTTTCCAAAAACTATTCTGATAATGTTAACGATTTTCATTCACATTCAAACCCATTATAAAACCTACTTCCAAATATTATTTTCATGATTTTTATATTTTGAAAGATGAAATTATTTTTTTCAACCATCTTGAAAAAACTTTTTTTTTTTGTTCCAATATTATTAGATGGATTATTCTTAATATCAATGTGTTGTGCTATCCAAGTGGCAATATAAAATCCTTATAACACACCCCATATGTAAAATGTTATATTAATGTGCTTTGTTAAAATAAGTCTCTAAAATGAAATGTAAATTAATTTAAACACAACACTCTTATCATTTTTTTGTAAAAAAAAAAAAAAAAATCATGATTTGTCTTATGTAAGACGTAATAAGAAAGTTTAGCAAATGATATGTCCTTTGGAAAGAACTAAAGATTTATAGACAGAAGAACATGGATTTTTATTCATGTTGAGTCATTGCCCAAATAATTTGTCATACATTCATTTCTGGAAAATGGGTATAATAACACCATCTCCTTATGGGTTGTAATATTTGTTGATTATGTGTGTTTGCAAAATGTTTTTCGAAACATTAATAAGTTAATGATGCATAGTCTCAATGTACCTTAATAAAGTCCGTGGGGAGTGAATTACTTTTAAATATTGTTACTATTAGGTGCTATTGAGTAAGTACCAACCCATATGACCTTATGCACAGCAAAATGAAACACTGCCTGAAGCTGGGCCAACCTCACTACTGTTGCCATGCTTGAGTCCATTGATGCTGCCACTTGGCCAATCCATCTTGTTGGGGGTCTTCCTCTTTTTCTCTGATCCTCCACTTTACCAAACATGATATCCTTCTCTAGCGACTGGTCCCTCCTGACAATATGTCCAAAGTATGAGAGACAAAGCTTGGCCATCTTGGCCTCTAAGGAGCACTCTGGCTGCACTTCTTCCAAAATAGATCTATTGGTTCTTTTGGCAGCCCATAGCACTTTCAGTATTCTCCTCCAACACCATAACTCAAAGGCATCAATTCTTTTACAGTATTCCTTATTCACTGTCCAACTTTCACATGCATATGAGGTTATTGGAAATACCATGGCTTGGGTCAGATACAACTTAGTCCTCCAGCCAACATCTTTGTGCTTCAACACTTTAAAAAGGTCTTGTGCAGAAGATTTGTCTAATGCAATATGACATTTGATTTCTTGACTGCTGCTTCCGTGAGTGTTGATAGTTGATCCAAGAAGAATGAAGTCCTTGACAACTTCAATTTTTTCTCTGTTGATAAAAATGTTGTTTACTGGTCCAATGGTGAGGATTTTGGTTTTCTTGACATTGAGAAGTAATCCATACTGAAAGCTGTGCTCTTTGATCTTCATCAGTAGATATTTTAAGTCCTCTTCACTTTCAGTAAGCAAGGTTGTATCATCTGCATATTGCAGGTTGTTAATGAATCTTCCTCCAATCCTGAAGCTGCATTTTTCTTCATAGAACCCAGGTTCTCAGATGATTTGTTCAGCATACAGTTTGAATAAGTATGGTGAAAGAATACAACCTTGTCACATAGCTTTCTTAGTTTTAAACCATTCAGTGTTCCCATGTTCTGTTTGAACAACTGCTTCTTGATTCATGTACAGATTCCTCATGAGCACAATTAAGTGTTCTGGAAAAATCATGTTTCGCAATGTTGTCCATAGCTTGCCATGATCCACACAATCAAAAGCCTTTACGTAATCAATAGAGCACAGGTAAACATCTTACTGATATTCTGTGCTTTCAGCCAAGATCCATCGGACATCAGTAATGGTATCCCTTGTTCCACAGCCTCTTCTGAATCAGCCTTGAACTTCTGAAAGTTCTCTGTCAATGTATGATTGTAGCTGTTTCTTTATTACTTTTAGTAAAACTTTACTCACATAGGATAACAAAAAGATCGTCCAATGATTTCCACATTCCGTTGCGTCACCTCTTTTTGGAATGGGCACAAATATGGATCTCTTCCAATCAGTTGGCCAGATAGTTGTTTTCCAAATTTCTTTGCATAGAGAGTGAGTGCCTCCTGTGCTGCCTCACTTTCTTGAAAGGTTTCAATTTGTATTCCATCAGTTACTGGAGCCATGTTCTTTGTCAATTCCTTCAATGCACCTTGGACTTTCTCCTTCACTATCATTGGCTCTTCGTTATATGCTGCCTCTTGAAATGGTTGAACAGTTACTATTTCCTTTTGGTACAGTGACTCTGTATATTCCTTTCATCTTCTCTTGATGGTTTCTGCATCATTCAATAATTTGTCCAGAGAATCTTTCAATAAAGACAGTCGAGGCTTGAATTTTTTCTTCAGTTCCCCCAGCTTGAGAAATTCTGAGCATGTTCTCCTTTTTGGTTTTCTGATTCCAGATCTTTGCACATATTGTTCCAATATTTGGCTTTATCTTCTCGAGCTGATATTTGTAATTTTCTGCTCAGCTCTTGTTGTTGTTAGTGTTGTTGTTGGTATATGCCGTCGAGTCAGTTCTGACTCATAGCTACCCTGTACAGGGTTTCTGAGACTGTAACACTTTACAGGAGCAGAAAGCCTCATATTTCTCCCGTGGAATAGCTTGTAGTTTCAAACTGCTGAAGGTAAGATTAGCAGCCTTATTTGTAACCACTACACTACCAGTACTCCTTGTTCAGCTCTTGGACCTCCTCATTTCTTCCATTCGCTTTAGCATCTCTACAGTGGAGAGCAAGTTGCAGTGTCTCTTCTGACATCCATTTTTGACCTTTTCCTTCTTTCTTGTCTTCTCGATGACTTTTTGCTTTCTTCATGTATGATATTCTTGATGTTATCCCACAACTCTTCTAGTCTTCAATCTTTAGTGTTTCATGTATCAAATCTGTTCTTCAGATAATCTCTAAGTTCTGGTAGGATATATTCAAGGTCATATTTTGGCTCTTGTGGGTTTTCATTTTCTTTAGCTTCAGTTTGAATTTGCATATGAGTAATTGATGGTCTGTTCCACAGTCTGCCCCTAGCTTTGTTTTCACTAATAATATGAAGCTTTTCCATTGTCTCTTTCCAAAGATGTAATCAATTTGATATATATGTATTCCATCTGGTGAGGTCCATATGTATAGTTGTCTGTTATGCTCTCTAAAGAAGGTCTTTGAAATGAACAATTCATTGCTTTTCAGAATTCTACCATGCATTCTCTAACATCCTTTCTATCACCAAGGCCATATTTTCCAACTACTGATCCTTCCTCTTTGGCCCCAACCTTTGCATTCTAATCACCAGTAATGATCAATACATCTTGATTTCATGTTTGATCTATTTCAGATTTAAGGACATTGGTAGAATTCTTATAGTTTATCCTCACTGGCTTTAGTGGTTGGTGAGTAAATTTGAATAATAGTGGTATTAACTGGACTTCCCTTTAGGTGCATGGATATTATCCTTTCACAGACAGCATTGTACCTCATGACTGATCTGGATATGCTCTTATTGACAATGAAGGCAACACTATTCCTATTCAATTTGTCACTCCAGGTATAATAAACCATGTGGTTGTCAGATTCAAAATGGCCAAGACCAGTCCATTTCAGCTACTAATGCCTAAATTATTGATGTTTATGCATTCCATTTCATTTTTGACAACTTCCAATTTTCCCAGATTCGTACTTTGTGTATTCCATGTTCTGATTTTCAATGGGTGTTTACAGCTGTTTCTGTTTATTTTGAGTTGTGTCCCATCAGCAGATGAAGGTCCTGTGGGCTTTTCTCCCATCGGCTTTACTCAATTCATGTCATTACAGTCAACTCAACTTTGAGGGTCTCATTTTCCAGCACTATATCTGACGTTGTTTCTCTGCTATTCATAGGTTTTCAATGACTAAATATTCAGAAGTAGTTCATCACTGTTTCTTCCTAGTCTGTCTTTGTCTGGAAGCTTATCTGAAAGCTGTCCACCATGGGTGACCCCACTGGTATTTAAATAAAGGTGGCATAGATTTCAGAATCACAGCAACTTACAAGCTACCACTTGTCTGTCAGTTTGTCATACTGTGGTGGCTTGTGAGTTTAAATATTATCTAAGTATAAATTAGGGAGAGAAACGACAGTTAAATATATACAACTTATCTATTACCACACATTTGGGGCTTAAATCCATTTACAGATTGGACATGTGAAATAACAGCATCTGTAAGACTTCCACTCCATATCAGAAGGCCTTCCCTTTTTTTATTCATTATTATTACTTTAAATTTTGAGGGCCCTTCATGTTTTTTAAAGACAGTTATTCGTTTAAAAACTGAGATTATTAATAAGTTACTGTCTGCATAGAACAAAAGGTTAGAAGGAAAAGACCTCTTCCAAATTTAGCAGCTTGACTGTGTTTATTGTCTTCTTTGTAGATGTTATCTGTCCAACAAGTGTCATTAGAAAAGAGTTTATTATTCACTTCTTCAGAGACAAAAGCATTTTTGTAGATTGATAGCTCCATCCAGAAAGGACATTTGTACCTGATGGAAGAGGATAATTCTGTAGACAGATTTGTGCTTGTCTTCAAACCTTTCACCATTTGAATAACCCCTGAGGTTAAATAGCTGGTAGACATCTGCAGGCAGAAGTAAGAGAAATGAGATCATCAAGGAACAGTATCGTGCTTACAACATGTGGCGAAATGAGTGGCTCTTCACCATCTGTTATTTGTGTGTGTATTTTATTATGTAAATGTTCGTACACACTGCATTCTAAACAAAGGAACATTACTTCCACTTTGTTGGTGCTGCCAAGCTTGCGTATGTGTCCTGGAAAAAGAAAGTGGCAGACAGAAAATTCAGGATTCATCTAGCCACTTGTGCCCCACTCTTTTCACCAAAAGGGTGAGAGACTCTAAGTTGGTTTGATTCTTTTTCTGCATCCTGTTCACAAATACAAAGCTTGACTGTGAATGGAAAACAATGTCGTAAATAATACAGTTATGGTCTAAAGCTTCTTTTGCCAGGTTCCACGGGAAAAAGATACTGGAAGCTTGGCTGCCCTGGGATGGTTCCAATGTACACTGGTGATAAATCCTAGCTAGAAAATAAATTTGGACCGAGAAAACAGGCTCTGCTCAATTTTCTCTCATCTGCTTAATTCCTGGCACATATCTCTGGGTCATGGGAAGGTTCTGGTGGACTGCTGTCATTGTCTCCCCCAAAGCAAGAGGGGTGTGTGTGTGCATGTTTCGGAGGAATGAAAGTGAGGAGATTTGGGTGACACATATTCTGGTTTAAATTTTCATAAAATTACCAATTTAAATTGAAATGTAATTATCCTAACTGGCATCTTTTTGGCAGCAGCTTAAAAAAAAATCCCTCAGCTTTACTGTACCAAGCAAAAGCCCAGAGGAGTCCTGACACCGGCCTTTAATCAAAAGCTGAAAAGACACAAAAGCTTTCAGATAATCTATGCCAAGCTATCTTGGACAGCATGGAATTGCCTGAAGCACCCTTCTGGTGGCATTTAAAACACCTGGTGCCCTTAGAAAAAAGATACATCTGTGTGTGCAATTTCTTCTTCTGTAATTCCCTTAAATCTCTCAATCTCAACCCATTCTATCTTTCGAAGTAGGGAAGCTGCAGTGACAGTAAAATAAAGCAATTTTATTTACTAAGAGAATGATACTTGTCATTGGCTGTGCCTGGAGGTGACAGACTCAGGTGCCCATCTGCACAAACATTCCTCACTGTTTATTTCATGTGGCTCAATATAATTAAACTATCATTGTGCTCATTGATTCAGTGCAAATTTTAATTTGATAATTGGGGAAAAGGTGTGCCTTTGAAAAGGAGGCAATTAATTGACACTTTAAATGTATTTGAACAGAAATAATTTAAGTTACACCATATTTAGTGTTTATGTGATTTTTTCCAAAGAATTTAGCTTATATCTGTAATGGGTAGAAGTAAATATTATTACTCAGGCTAAAGTTTCCTTTTGTTTTTTGTTTTCCCCTTATTGGCAGTTCAATTCTGCAATTTAGAAATATGTTTACTGCCACAACTAATCCCAAGCATTTCACAGTCATTGAGCTGTCTAAAATGTATTCTAACTTCGAACAACTAATGAAATTATTCATAACTAACCTCACATATATGTAATATAATTATGCAGATTGTTGCATAATGTTGTCAAAAGACAGTCTGAGTTTCAATTTAATAAACACCTTGAACAAAGAAATAATGAAGAGAATAGCAAAGACATAATTTATAAACCTATAATACCCATCGTTCCCATAATTTTAATAAAAGAAAATAAAATAACTACTCATACTTGTTTAATTTTTATTTAATATCAATTTTAATTTAATACATGGGTATATGTATATTTTGGTGAATTTACTGAAATATACAAAGGAAACATTTTTGATGGATAAAAACAATTTTTTCCTGTTAATTATCTTCCACTGGAAACAAATATGCTTTTGTAATTTTTAGGAATTAAAGAACAAAGGCCAATTTTTTTAGCAACTTGTAAACTCTTCAATTTTATTGTATGTCTTTTATATAAAGAGCTTGAAATAAACTCTCTGAAGTAAATTTAGTTTTACAAAATATTATATTTATATGTAGCAAACAATGATTAATTAAGAAATATTAGTTGCTTCTATATATACCCCAAGATGACTTGTTTTTAATATCAAGGGTTGGAACTACCGCCTTGCCTTCTAGATGAATGCTTATGCTCCTGCTTCAATCTATTATTCAATATATTTAATATTGAGGGTAACCATGGATAAACCTAAGAAACTTTTGGCAGCTCATTTCAGTTAAGCAACCACACTCTCTTTATTAAAGCTAGAAACCTTATTAAAGTAGGCTATGTAAAGATTTTTAAATTCCAGTTTTAAGTCAAGTTTGGCAATAATGCTTCAAAATATCTTTTCATATAAATGCAGTTCTGTTGTTGCTTGAGGGTATCTGAAAATAAGGAAAGCTGAAGAGTGGGGGAAAAGCAAAAACAAAGAAAGAAAACAAAAGGACAAGTAAAATGTACATGCCATACACATAATACATACACATAAGTTGAGGTGATCCCAAAATAAAACTCGTTTTACATCTCTTAACTCCATTATGTACTTTCAAAAAATCTCTCCCCAAACATCTTTGATCCATTTACTAATATAGAAATTATACAGATACAAATACATAATCTTAAACATAACTGTTAACCGTGAGAGTCCTTAGTTACTGGGCAGAATTTAGGTTGTCTAAATATTAGAGAATTTTTTAAGGCTAGGATGTTAAAAATGTAACAAGAAGTCAAGAGATGGACATATATTGTTGATATTTACATGGAAAATGTTATTTATCATGAAAAAAACCCTGAAGTCCTTAATTAGTTTCAGCTAAATTCAACAAATGTAGTACCTAACTGATTTTTAGGGGCAGAAAAAAATATATATATTCTCTCTCTCTCTCTCTCTCTCTGTTTCTCTCTGTCTCTGTCTCTCTCTGTCTCTGTCTCTGTCTCTCTGTCTCTCTCTCTCTCTCTCTCTCTCTCTATATATATATATATATATATATATATATATATATATATATATATATATATATATATATATACACACACACACACACATATATATATATATGATAGAGTTACTAATTGCAAAGATACTCAAGAACTGCTACAACATTCAAGAAATGCACAAGATAGAAACAAAAGTTATTAATTGTGCTATCTTAGTAACAACTGGAGTTACACTTTGGTTTTTTCCTTATTTGTGGAATAATTGAACATATTTTGAATTATTTTTTCAGACAAAATATTAAAATGAATTGTGTGATGAATGCAATTCTGATTCTATTACATTATACTTTTTCTGTAATCACTATTTATCAAGATTATCAGACACAGGGAATATGGAGGTCAACAAAAAACAGTGAGTTTAGGCAAGAACCTGCAACCTGCAGTTGTAACTATTTAGGAGTGAGAAGCAAAGACCTGGGTCCTTCAAATCATAGGGGAATAATTCAACAAGATATTTGTCAGTTTTGAGGAAATTAAAAGATGAGCAGGGAGTAAATAGAAATTATTTAATATAGATTCCATTCTTAGAAAAAGACATTCAGTTATTTTAAGAATTATTTGGTGATATTAATAATAATGAGTTACATGTTATCCATTACTTTCTACTTACATACACTATTTCCCAGTTTGGGGGCGATAATTGGAATGGAAGTTTTTAATACTGGAAAGCATGACAGCTTCTTAAAAAAGATAAACTTATATATATATATATAATGTGTTTCTCAATTTACAGAAGAATTAAAATTGATATATTCAACAAATTGTGATCTTAATTTCTGTTGTTAAAAATAAATGGAAGGTAAGTTGAAATAGCTCACTGTAGCCATGAAAAGATATCTGGCACTCACATAAACATGTCCCAATTTTCAAAACCTTGACATTTAAACAGCAGTTTCTACTTAGTTATACTGTCTTCTCCTCTTTCTGCGTATTAATGTTGGACTGCTGTTTTACAGGCTTTCCAAGTGTATAGGAAATTTGGCTGAGTTAGCAGTTTTGTTTTAATATATTCTTGGAAATTTTAACTTCAGCAGTTTTGCATGCTTTCAACAAGAAGCTAAAGTGGATGCAGGTTTTCTAAGGCTTGACGAGGTCATATCTAATAATACCATCCTCTGAAGGACAATTTGTGTATCTCTGATGGCATAGAAGAAATGGCATGTATGTCAATTTGCCATATTCACTCCATTTTTTTGCACTAGCTTCATTGCAATAAAACCTGGAAAAGATCTCTGAGTATTGAAGCTATTCGTGCCACTTTTTAAAGTCTTAATAATTGTGCTGGAAGCTTGGAAGCCTTATTAAACCAAGAGATGAAATGCTTGCATGTTTCTTTTACTAAAAGGATTGCCAGTAGGAAAGACAGATGCTCTGTAAAGTACCATACAGTGATCTGGGAAACTCCTCTAATCAAATGTTTGTCCACTTAACAGCATTTCTGTAGTTATGCAAATATATTTGCATACAGTTTCAGGAATAGCTTGTGGGAATGAATACAAAGGTAACCCTCATTTTGCATGTTTCAAACTGCAGTTAGGTATGATGTTTGGTTCCCTTAATGTCTGTGTTCACTGCACAACTCAGGACTGATGAACTGATGAACAAAATATAATTAAAAGTGACTGATTGTTTTGCATTAATCCTGGTGTGGCATAGTAGGATAAGCAATAGACTATAAAGTCAGTTTGAACTGCGAGGTTTTTAGTTCAAATCTATCAGTTGCTCCTCAGAAATACTAACTAGTGTCTTTATGAGCTGACTTGCTGGCACTTAACAGTAACAACAGGAGTTAAACTTTTGATAATTCCTGTTAAAAACCATTGCATATAATAAAAGTTATTTGGACTGCAAAGACAGTTTGAACTGTAAGGTCAGTAGTTCAAGCTCACCAGCTCAAGCTCACCAGCTGCTCATCGGAAACCCTACACAGGATCGCTATGGATAAGAGCTGACTCAACACTTAACAGCAACAAAATACCTTATATTGGGAGCACAGTGGCTCCATAAGATAATCACTAGACTATAAACTACAAGGTCCATGGTTTGAGGCTGCCAGCTACTCCGCAGGGCAAAGATGAGTCTATCTGCTCCAACCAAATGGAAAGCCTCGAAAATCCCATATAGGGTCTCCATGAGTCAGAAGTGTCATTTAACAACAAAAACAATACCCTTATATTCCTCTTGAGAAACTACCAGGACAGCCCCAATTTAACAAAGTCAGTCTTCATTGAGGTAGCAGCCATTCAGTAATATGATTTTCCAGTCCAAAGTTCCACTAAGGTTGCTAGAATACTGGCTTTTGTTTTCCAGGTAAGAAGAATATTATCATGGCCTTGTCAGTAGAGGAGAGGTACCCATGCTTCCCACTTGAATTAAAACTATAAAAAGCTGAAACTAACCTGCAATTTAAATTTTGTTCTCAAAGAGTTTACGTTCAATATGCTATAGAATGAGAGGCGGAGTACTGTGAGAGATGAAAGCTATTGTTTTATGTGTTAATAAAGATAAGAATGGGTTTTTGGTACTTAATGGCATTCCTCTGAATCATTACCTTATTTACAGTGGAGGAATGTCATAGATATCCTATTTCATCAGCAATGATGGCTTGAATATATTCTGTGAATAATTATAGTATCTTTTCATCTCCCTTTTGTTATAGGAATCCTTTATAGTAAAGGCTTTTAAATATGCAGTGCGAGTGTGTAATCCAAGTATCAAGTCTAAAGAGAAATTGTTTTGGCAAGTTTAGAACTCTATCAAAATTCATGGGTTTGGAGTTTCATATCTAATTGGAACCTTTGAATGTTGGAAAAGATTTGCTCTTAGGAAAATAGTGGAAAAATTTTAAGCGATGGGTAAAACCTTTAAGAAATACTCAACAGGATTCTGTGACATCCAAATTATGTTTATTTTAAAATAGCAACTCCTGTGTTTCAATGTCTTAGAGTTAAGAAATGGGAATTATATACCCATCCACAAGAATTTCAAGGCTTTGAAAATTCACATGTGCAAAATCTTTATGGGTGGCCATTGAGCCAAATAGCTGACAAATATCTTGAGAGTGTAAAAAATATCATGAGGGATTCTCTTCTACATGTTGTTGTTTGCTAGAATTTTTTTTGCTTAAATATCTGCCAGATGTGCAATAAACAAATTCAGGTTTTTACTTTCCCAGTATTAACTTTAGATCATCCTGAAATCATTTACTACTACATCCCTAGGTTTTCAGTGAGGAAAACAAGCATCTTCCATTCGTAAACATGTTTTCTACACTTCATTTTTGAATTTTCATCTATATGCCAAGTCAACATGTTCCTTAGAAACTAAGATGGTGAGAGTTTATCTCACTTACATTGGACATGTTATCAGAAGTTTCTGGAGAAGGACTTTATGCTTGTTAAAGTGTGAGACTATAAGATAAGCACTGGACTACAAGTTCAGGTTGAACCTCAAGGTTGGCAGTTCAAACCCACCAGTCACTACTCAGATATCCTATATAGGGTCTCTATGAATTGGAACTGACTAGACGACGCTTAACAGCAACAACAAAGTTAGGGTCAGTAGAAAACAGTAATCCTCAATGAGATGAACTGATACAATGGCTATTACAACGGGCTCAAGCTATAACTGTTGTGATGACGGCACAGGACCAGGCAGTGTTTCATTCTGTCTTTAGCTGGAAGTGACTCAACAGCACCAAACAACAACACCTCAGGACAGGTGCATAGGTTATTGCGAACTACTCAAAGAAACTAGAAAATATCTCCTTTCTTGTTTCCTTCAATCTTAGTATGTTCAGTGCAAATGATTCCTATGTGGTTTCACCTTAGTGAGAATGATAATTATTGACTAAAAAGATTTATTTTTAAGCATTGGAAAGGAAATAAATTGTTAATATACATGTCACAAAGCACAGGTAAATCTAGTTCAAGAACCCTAACTTCCTAAGTAACAAGTAAGATTACTTTTGGCAATATCGAACACATTTGCTGTGTGGAAAATTAGATCCCAAAGATGGAAAGATGGAAACGTTTTGTGTGTTCAGCTTTTGAATTAAGGTCAGAGTCAGGACTCCTCTGAACTTTTTGAAGCTCATAGATATCTGTATCTATATCTATATTTATATATCTATAGCTGTTTGTTGTTAAGTGCCACTGACATTGTGGTTCAGACCAAATTTGCAGTCCAGCACATTAGCTCATAGTGCCTCATCAGGACTCACTTGTTCTCTTCTCTGTCTCTCTCTCTCTCTATGTGTGTACATATATATAAGCTGTTGTTGTTGTTAGGTGCTATCGAGTTGATTCCCACCCATAGCAACCCTGTATAGTCTTTCCAAGGAGCAGCTGTCAACTTCCAAGGTTGTACCACCAACCTTGCAGTTCAAACACCTTTGCAGTCTGATTCCTTAGCTCACAGTACCACACCAGGACTCCATATATATACTTGTTGTTAAGTATCATTGAGTCAACTGTGACTCATATTGACTCTATATAGGGTTTCTGAGAAGCAGCTGGCAGGTTTGACCTTGTGATTTGTAGCCCAGGTTGATCCTATTTAGCACCACACCCGGAGTCCCTCATTTGGTTAAGGTGGTGTTGCCAATTTCCCTACAAAATTGACAATTATGTTTAGGAAATTTGTTTCTTCACATAGAATCTTCCTCTTAATTTTATTTTAATTTATTGATTCTTTTATTTCCATTACCAATCTTCTCTATAACAGGATTTTCCTACAAATACAGTATTTTTCAGTTCAAATAGCATTTTTAATATTTTCAGAGACAGTCTATCTTTTCATCTACTGCAAGTCTAATTTTCTTTATGTCACTGAGCATAATTATAACTGTTTCTTTAAAGAACTTGTCTAATAATACCAATGTCAGAGTTAGAGTTAGATGTTAATGTCAGAGTTAGAATCTTTTTATAGTATTTTCCCTTTCCTGCCTATTTTATATGTGAATAATATTGAACTGCATCCTGGACATTCTGCATATTAAATGGATTCTATTACATTGCTCTAAAATGTTTTGATGCTCCGAAACAGTTTTAATTAAATTAGTTAGATTCAAACTGCAAGTAGGCATGCTTATCCTGAACAGCAGTTTAGATATCAGTTCAGTTCATTAAACAACAACTATGCATTATTTTCTGCTTGTTCATTAATATATGAATTAGTGGGCAACCAGAGAACTTAACTGAGTTTAGTTAGAGAAAGCAGGTTCTTCTTCTCTGGATCTCTCCTTTCTGATGTTCTCTTATTGCTTTGGTGAATCTGTGTTATGATTCTCCCTCTAGTTCCTTAAGCTCGATACTATTTTCTATCAAAGTTTTAGCATCCTTACATTACTATAGAGGTTTTCTGTGAGTCAAAATGGACTTGATAGCACTCAACAGCAACAACAACAAACACAACTGGCAGTGACGATGGCTGCCCTCAAGGCAAACAGAGGTGAAAAAAAGAAGGGAGGCTCAACTTGTTTTAACTGCTTTCCTAACATTTTAATTCTGTTCCAAAATCTACCCATTATACTTCAGTCTCCAGAACCATCAGATATTTGTGTTAATAATATTTATAGTTTGTAGCTATTGTTTACAGTAGTATCACTTTGTTGAATACGTACTTCTTCATCAACTCAGAGACTTAATGAAAGTGATGAGATGAAAACTGAATTTTGAAGGTGGTAAGATGTCGTCTCAAAAAAATTAGAGAAAACATGAAGAATATAATACTTGAGAATCAGACCTTTAGACACAATTTGCCTTATATAATATATTGGATTCCTTAGGTTATCTGTCAACCCACTAATTACTCCCAACCACTTGATGTCATTTATACACCTCATTTATTGTATAAATATAGCATTTAGCAGCCATATCAATACAACAACATTTTAATTTTCTAGTCAGAGCTAATTTGGAAATGATAGGGCAATCTACTTGATCCAGTGTCTTGGCCACTTTCTTGAGAAGTAGGATTAGGATTGAGGGCATCAGTCTTGCCATATGTTTTCCATCATGTGGATTGAGAAAAGGAAGAAAAAGAAGAAGAGGAGAGAGGAAGAGGTGGAGGTAAAGGGAAAGAGCAAAAGGAGAAGGAGAAGGAAAAAATAAGACAAGGAAGAAGAAAAGGAGGAGGAAAGAGGAAAAAGGAAAAGAAATCTGCCAAAACAGAGGCTTAAAAATAAAAGTGCAGAGAATCAGAATTAAGAAATGGTGAGAGAATTGTTTCAGACATTCCAATTGTCTTCTAGTACTACTTCCAGTCTTATCTGACATCTGGTTTCTAGTTTCATGGTTTTGTTTAACTATCGTTCTTGATGTTGTTAAGTTCCGTTCAGTCGATTCTGACCCATAGCGACCCTGTATAGGGTTTCCAAGGAGCAGCTGGTGAGCTTGAACCACCGAACTTGCAGTTCAAACAACTTTGCAGTCTGACACTTAGTCCACTATTGTTGTTAAGTGCCATTGAATCCTTTCTTACCCTTAGCGACCCTGTGTAGGGTTCCCAAGAAGCAGCTGATGTTCTTGAACTCCTGACCTTGCAGTTCAAAGGGCTTTGCAGTACAAAGGGCTTTGCATTAACCCTCAGAGCCACACCAGGATTCCACTATTTGAAACCATTATATCCTAAACAAAACACTACCCTTTCCCCCAGCTCTATATCTTTTTTTCCTTAAGTTGGTTCAAACTGGCTTTTGTAATTTACAACTTAAAGAATCAGGTCCAATTCATATACTTCTCATATTACAGGTATTGTGAGAAAGTTTATGTAACTAGACTGACGGGTATGCCAAAAATAAAAGTGGCAGGGGATGTTTAAGTAGTCAGACACAGTAGAACATTTCTTATTTAAAAATTCTTGTCTTAAAATAATATGACCACCATGTGGTCTCAGTCAAAGATTTCAGCTGTTAATTTGAAGGTAACCAGAGAAAAATAAAGATAAAAAAGATTATAAGCTGATTTTTTTTCTTCCTTATTTGAGTATATACTAAGTAAAATGATACTGTTAGGTATAAACTCTGTAAATGCAACATTTGTGTCTTGCCCTGGTGCTCATTCACCCTGACTGGGCCAATTCCATTACTATAATTAAGTTCTACTTAATCAATTGTATTTCAGTACTAAACAAAAAGAGGCTTTTTTTTTTTTTTTTTTTTTGCTTTGCTATGTTTTTCCAATCATATAACCACTAAAATTCCAATCATATAACCACTAAAATTCCAATCATATAAAACAAAAGTTAAAGTAACATGACTTGAACATAAATTACTCTTTAGTAGAAGGATGTAATGAGCCAGATGAAAAATAAGAACCTTTCTCCCTATATCCCCAAATAAAATAAAAGGGAAAGCTTGCAATCCTTTGGATTTGTCAAACATATCATGGATCTTCGAAAACATTTTGGCAGGATGATTCCCTGGAGTGATTCATTATCTATCAATTCATATTTCAATGTCACTTAATATTTGTTGCATATTCACAACATGTAATATTGCACAGCTGCTGAGAACATGCTTTTCTGTCTTTCAACCATACACTGCATGCTTTGTTAAAGATGAAGAAACAACAATAAGAAATATGTATCAAATTTTTCTAGAGGGTAAAAGAAAGTTTTTAGAAAGTCAGCACACACACCCTTCAATATTTCATGTTTATACATTTATTGGGGTGATTATCTTAGTTTCTAAAAGCACAAAATAATGCTTCTGGTTCCCATGTTTTTTAATGTAATATTAAATTTTCATAGTATTATGTGTGTCTATTATGCTTTGATTCTGTTCTACTATTTCTTCTATGAAACAGGTTTTGTTCTTCCTGCTATCCATATCTCATTGACCACAGCCTTCTAAAATTTGTTTTTAGATATATGGGTATTTCTATTTCTGAACAAATGCTGAAGTTTCTTCTTACAAGTTTGTTATTTATATTTGATACCTAATTTGGTAATCATTCATGTGTGTCTCTATATTTTGTTGCTTCCTATAAAAGGAGGCTTTCAATACCCATTTTAAGACATCAGCAAGGCTCACTCCCTGACTTAGTTCAAGTATTTACATAGAGAGTTCTCCTCAAATCATATTACAACAATAGCATCTACACACTCCTGCCCA
Organism: Chrysochloris asiatica; assembly: GCF_000296735.1. NCBI lineage: Eukaryota > Metazoa > Chordata > Mammalia > Afrosoricida > Chrysochloridae > Chrysochloris > Chrysochloris asiatica. Next base: position 12,000,575 of record NW_006408609.1, on the reverse strand, counting down.
CATCCTCCATTCCTGCTTTACATTCCTTCCCTACAGCAATTTTGGGAGTCCTGGTGTGGTGCTGTGGGTTAATACACCAGACTGCAAAGCCGTTTGAACTGCAAGGTTGGCGGTTCAAGCTCACCAACTGCCTCTTGGAAACCCTATACAGGGTCGCTATGGGTTGGAACTGACTTGACGGCACTTAACAACAACAACAGCAATTTGAATATTTTTATTGCTTCTTTATACCTACTACAAAAACAAACAAACAAACAAACAAAAACAACACAAAAACAGATTTTGTTTTTAGGGTCAGTGCAAAGGGGGGAGATCCTTTTTTTGTCTGCAACAATAGGTTCAAACATAGTAATGCTTGTGAGGATAGTAGGAGGTCTGGCAGGGTTTTGATCAGTTGTACACAGGGTGGCTATGAGTCAGAGCCCATTCAACTGCAACTAACAACAAAAACAACATTAACACCTGTATAGATCAGATAATGTGTAGTTCATTAATGCTTCATAAACATTGTTAAAGTAATGAGTGAATTATCCAAAAACCAAAATTACTTTTTTAATTATTCAAATCTTAATTTAAAAATGGAATTCAATTTATAAATCAGTACATGAACTATCACCCATCTCCTCATATTTTTTCTGGTTAGAAATTTTTTTTAAGCTTTTATTGTGAATTAGTGATACTTACAAGGGAGAACACTGATTTTACACAAATAGTTTCACTGCAATAATTACAATCTCCTCCGTGAATCATCATTCAACAGCATTTGCTCTGTGTGTGTGTGTGTGTGTGTTTGAGAGGGGAGGGAAGCACACAAAAACACTCAGGAATATATAATAATTTAAACAACCAAAAGGCACATTCTGCAAGCCTGCCTCCTGGCCACCAGCATACAGCCTCTCTCTTTTCATGTATCTGGAGTCCTCAGCTGCTCTATCTCTCCATGTGCTCATCTCTGGTGTCACTGCTTATCTGAATATGGTCCCACATTCTGCACATATTCCTCTCCCTTGATGGTTCTAGGGTCCTCTGTTCCTGGACTGTAAGATTAACTAAGGCCCCCTTTTTGTTGCAAAACATCTACCTTTACAGTTGTGACAGTCACAATTAGTCATGATAACAATTATTCACTATTGAATCATAAGAATATATCCCTATGTCCTTTCACCAGACCTGTCTAGACAAGATAAAAACAATTCAATGGAGATTCTACTTTCCCCTGCACACTCTGAAACTAAATTCCCTCTTGAAAACTTGTAAGCCAGTCACTTTGTGCCTTTAGAGCTCCCCCATTTTAGGTATCCGATGTCTAAGTTGCCAATTCCTATTAACCATGTATACAGAGGGGATAGAATTAATACATGATGTGAATACTCCTTTCCCCTCAGTTGGTATTTTGATCTACTACACCCATAGTGCAGGTCAAGTTAATCAAATTATAACTATTTACAGTGGTTTCCTACATCAAAAAAAAATTTTTTTTTTTATCTTCTGCTAGTCTAGTTCTGATAATCAAGCCACTAAGGCTAGGTCAAATGAGTACGAGTTACAAGTTTGGGCATTCTTGTATGTCTCCTCTTACTTCATATCAGCTGGACTTTTCACTCAAATCTCTAGCCCTCCATGGCTATGTCTTTGTCCATGGGCTCAGGAGTCTCCAGGTTTCACCACACTTCAGACCAACCAGCCCTTACTCTTATCTCTTTCATTTCCAGGTGGACAGAAGTCTATGAAACATGGTAAACTCAGCCCACATCTTCATTGCTGTTTTCCTCCTCTTGCACTCACCAGCTGACCAGCGTGGTCACCAGAAATCTTACATTTATGCTCATGTGTTCCTTTTGAGTTTCAGTCTTGAAGGGGGCGGGTTGTCCTGAAGGGACCTGATTACTTGCCTTGATGGATCCCTGGTGAACAAATAGCTCATTCTTGTAGTAGTGAATCAGACTGCCATTTTTGTTTTGGATTTTTCCTACTGATCTTTCTTTCGAGAAGTATCTTCTGCTCCTCTAGCTGTCCCAGGCTGGTCTGCCTGTCCCCTGGAGTGGGAAAATCCCACCTTAGAAGTCCCTAGATGGGGCTCAGGATTCTACCTAAGGTATTATGCACTACAAAGGCTCCACAAGAAGCCCACTTTACTGGGCAAATTCTAGAACCCCACAACAGAAAGACACACTGCTGCCTGGTCCTGGGCCAATCTCACAATCGTTGCAACACTTGAGCCCATCAATGCTGCCATTTTGCCAATCTATCTCATTGAGGGTCTTCCTCTTTATCTCTGACCTTCCACCATACCAAACATGATATCCTTCTCCAGTAACTGGTCCCTCCTGACAATATGTCTAAAGTATGAGAGACAAAGTTTGGCCATCCTAGCCTCCAAGGAGCACTTTGGCTGCACTTTTTCCAACACAGATCTGTTAGTTCTTTTTACAGTCCATGACACTTTCAATATTCTCCTCCAACACCATAACACAAATGCATCAATTTTTTTGCAGTCTTTCTTATTCAACTTTCACATGCATATGGGGTTATTGAAAATACCATGGCTTGGATCAAGCACACCTTAGTCCACAAGTTGACATCTTTGCTCTTCAACACTTTAAAAAGGTCTTGTGCAGCAGATTTGCCTAATGCAATACGTTTGAGTTCTTGAATGCTGCTTCTATGAGTGTTGATATATATATATATATGTTGTTGTTAAGTGCCGTCGAGTCGGTTTCAACCCATAGTGACCCTGAACAGGGTTTCCGAGGCTGTAAATCTGTACGGGAGCAGATCGCCTCATCTTTCTCCCGCGGAGCAGCTGGTAGTTTCGAACTGCTGACCTTGCGGGTCGCAGCCCAATTCGTAACCACTAC
>NW_006408609.1:11982446-11997617 GCF_000296735.1 Chrysochloris asiatica | reverse complement strand
AGTTTCGAACTGCTGACCTTGCGGGTCGCAGCCCAATTCGTAACCACTACGCTACCAGAGTGCCTTTATATATATATAATATATATAGTGCAGTAGGATCAGGACTGGACTGTGAATCACAAGTCAGCATTTAGACCCACAATCTGCTCCTCAGAAACCCTATACAGATCACTGTGAATCATAACCTATTCAATGGTACTTTACACCATATATATGTGTGTATTTATGGAGAGAGTGGGTGAGTCCTAGTGTGGCACTGTAGGAAAAGCACTCAATCACAAGGTCGGTTTGAACAATAAGGTCAGCAGTTCAAACACAACAACCACTGCTCAGAAATGCTATAGAGCTGTGGCACTGTGAGTTAGTGCCCTGGATTGGAAGGTCACTTTGAACTGCAAGATAAGTGGTTCAAGTTCACCCGTCACTCATCGAAAACTCTATACAGGAATGCTGTGGGTCGGAACCAACTCGACTACACTTAAGAAAACAACATATGGTTGTTATTAAGTACTGTTGAATTGGTTCCCACTCAGTGATCTTGTACAGAGTTTCCCAGGAGCAGCACTCATACACACATATATACATACATATTCATATGCTGATTACTAAAAGAATTACATGATATGAATTTCTATGCCAAACTTTTAGACTCAAGAGTATAAACAACCATATATAGTTTTTAAATAATTTCTCTAATATATTGATAGATTCTAAAAGGTTGAATTTAAGATAAAACATAAAGCCAAAGGTCTTGAAAATTCTCAGATGCATTTTTAGCTGAACAAATTTTCAAAATTTTGATGCATTTCATTGCCCAAAAGATAGTAAGTAACTATAACAATAGTAATCAGCATAATTACCTATTGTATGTGTAGTGGTTACAAATTGGGCTGCGAACCTCAAAGTCAGCAGTTTGAAACTACCAGCTGTTCTACAGGAGAAAGATGAGGCTTTCTTCTCCCATAAAAACTTACAGCCTCAGAAACCCTGCACAGGGTTGCTGTGAGTCGGAACCAACTTCACGGCACATAACCAGCACCACAATAGTAACATTAATTATTATTTTCATAATAAATGTAGATACTCATGAAGCACATGAAAGTCTACAAGAAGACTAAGAGGATGACTTTGGAGAAAATAATTCAATTTGCTTCAAATTATGATTTCATGAATTATAGAAAATTTCACTTCTAGAAAAACAGACTTTTACTTTCCCACAAAATGAGGAAAAGTTATGCTGTGACATCTAGTAACTTTCTTTTTCTTTTTAATCAAATCAAATCAAATTTTTTCTAAATGTCCCTAGAATTACGCATGTACCAATGTACTTTACAGTGCCTCCATATTTTAAATTAACATTAGAATGAAAGAATGCTGATAATTTTTCAGTAATATTCCTAACAATAATATGGTTTTCTAATTTGTTCTTCCTTGGCATTTCTTCTCATTTTTGAAAGACACTAAGTGAGAAAAGGGGCATTTTTTTTTACTGAAATTGAGTGTGTTTTCTGAAGATAGAAATATACACACTATTAGCTGGAAGGTTAGAAAACAAAGGTCCACTGTTTTCTCAGAGATGTACAGAGAAATACTGAAAGCTTATGGTAATTGTATGGAGTCCTGGTGTGGTGCTGTGGGTTAATGTGCCAGATTGCCAAGACATTTGAACTGCAAAGTCGGCAGTTCAAGCTTATCAGCCACTCCTCAAAAACCCTATACAGACAGGGTCCCTATGGGTCGGAACTGACTCAGTGACACTTAACAACAACAATGGTAATTGTATACATATACACATATGTATACATAGCACAGTGGCTCTGTAGGATAAGAACTAGATAGCAAACTACAAGATTGACATCTCAAGACCATCAGCCTCTCCGATGAAGAAAGTTGAGTCTTTCTGCTCCTGTAAATGATTTGCTGTTAGGTGCCATCGAGTCAGTACTGACTCATAGTGACCTTATGCACAACAGAAAAAAAACACCGCCCAGTTCTGTACCAACCTCACAATCATTGCTATGCTTGAGACAATTATTGCTGCCACTATGCCAATCCATCTCATTGGTGGTTTTCCTCTTTTGCTCGGACCCTCCACTTTATCAAGCATAATGTTTTTCTCCAGGCACAGTCCCTCCTGATAATATGTCTGAAGTATGAGAGACAAAGCCTGGCCATCCTGGATTCTAAGGAGCATTCTGGTTGCACTTCTTTCAACACAGATTGGTTTGTTCCTTTGGCAGTCCATGGTACTGTTAATGTTTTCCTCCAACACCATAACTCAAATGCATCAGTTCTCCTAATGACTTCTTTATTTGTGGACCAACTTTCAAATACATATGAAGTTATGGAAAACATCCTGGTTTGGGTCAGGCACACCTTAGTCCTCAAACTGACTTATTTGCTCTTGAACACTTTAAAGAGGTCTTGTGCAGCAGATTTGTCTAGTGTAATATGTTGTTTGTTTTCTTGGCTGATGCTTTCATGAGTGTTGATGGTTGATCCAAGCAAAATGAAGTCTTTGACAACTTCAGTCTTTTTTCCATTTACCTTGATGTTATTTATTGGTCCAATGGTGAGGATTTTTGTTTTCTTTACATTGAGTTGCAACATATACCAGAGACTGCGGTCTTTAAACTTCATCAGTAACTATTGTAAGTCCTCTTCACTTTCAACAAACATGCTTGTATCATCTGATTATCACAGGTTGTTAATGAGTCTTCCTCCAATCCTGATTTCAAATTCTTCTTCATATAACACAGCTCCTCAAATTATTTGCTCAGCATACAGATTGAATAAGTAGGTGAAAGAGTACAACCCTGGTGCACACCTTTGCTAATTTTAAACCATTCAGTAGTCCCTTGTTCTAATGGAATAACTAACTGCCCCTTGGCTTATGTACAGGTTCTTCATCAGTACAATTAAGTGTTCTGGTATTCTTATTCTCTGCAATGTGTTCCGTAGATTGTCATGTTCCATACTTTCAAAAGTCTCCTAAAATTGAAGTAAATTATTTACAGGGTCATTATGATTTGAAACTAACTCAATGATACTTAACAACAAGAAAAACAACAATAGCAACAGCAATAACAACAACATATACATATGGAGTCCCAGTGTGGCACTGTAGTATAAGCACTGGTGTGATAACTGAAAGGTCAGTATTTCAAACCCACAAGCCTCTCTTCAGAAACACTATATGCTGGAATCAACACTATACACTTAACAACAGCCACAATGATACATATGTGTATATGTGTGTGTGTATCTACCTCTCCTCTGTCAGTATTTCATATTATGATGGCTTTCATGTAGTTGTGATATAGGATACTTTGCCACAAGTGTATTAAATACTAGAAGGGCTATTAATAGTGGACAGTTTTGGGTAGAGTTTTCAGACTAAGACAGGATACGCTTAAGGAGAGCTTTTGAAGAGTTAGCCTCTGAAAACATAAATAGCAGCAGAACATTTTCATATCTAGTGCTAGATAAGCACATGTTTCTGAACCAGAAAATACTGAAGAAAAAAAAAATTCAAGCTTTGACTTGCAATATTAAAGGATTCTATGGGCAAAATACTGAATGATGTAGAAAGCATCAAAAGAAGATGGAAGGAATACACAGAGTCACTCTTCCAAAAAGAAATAGATGATGTTCAAACATTTTAAGAGATAGCATATGATCCAGAGTTAATGGTACTGAAGGAAGAAGCCCAAGGTACACTGAAGGCATTGTCAAAGAACAAATCTCCTGGAATTGATGGAATACAAACTGAAATCTCTCAACAAAATTATGTAGCACTAGAGGCACTCACTCAGCTATACCAAGAAATTTAGCTAATTGATTGAAATAAATTCCAAAGAGAGGTGATCCAACAGAATGTGGAAATCATTGGAAAATATAATTAATATTACATGCAAGTAAAATTTTGCTAAAGATAATTCTAAAATGGTTGCATCAGTACACTGACAGGTAACTGCCAAAGGTCCACGTCAATTCACATGAGAATATAGAATATAGGATATCATTGCTTATTTCAGACAGATCTTCACAAAAAGAAGAGAATAACAGAATAATGTTTTCCAGTGCTTTATTTAGTATGCAAAGGCTTTCAATTGTGTGGATTGTGACAAGCTATGGACAACATTGTGAAGTATGATTATTCCTGAACACTTAATTGTGCTCATGAGGAAACTGTACATAGACCAAGATGCAGTCATTTGAACACCACTAGAGGGCACTGAATGGTTTAAACTTAAGAAAGTGTGGGCTTATGTTTTCTTTTTTAGTCATAATTATTCAAGCTCTACAACAGGATCTGTATGAGTCAGATCGACTCCACAGCACGTAACCACCACCACCATACTGAAGTAGTATTATATAAAATAGAACATGGCATCAGGAATGGAAAAGGACTTATTAACAACCTGTAATTTGCAGATGTTACATTAAGAAAGCAATACCATTTACAGTGACCACCCAAAGGATGAAATATCTGGGAATAAATGTAGCCAGAGAAGCAAAGGACCTATACAAAGAAAACTACAAAACATTACAAGAAACGAAATGAGACTCACAAAATGGAAGAATATACCATGCTCCTGGATAGAAAGACTTAACATTGTGAAAATGTCAATACTGCCCAAAGCAATTTACACATATAATGCAATCTGTATCCAGATTCCAACAACAATCTTCAAATAATTGGAAAAAACAATTACAAACTTTATATGGAAAGGAAAGAGACCCAGGATACACAAAGCACTGCTTAAGAAGAAGAATAAGGTTGGAAACCTCTCATTCCCAGACTTCAAAATTTACTACACGGCTACCATGGTCAAAACAGTTTGGTATTGGTACAATGAAAGATACATAGATCAATGGAACAGAATCGAGAATCCACAAATTAACTCATCTACATACAGCCAACTGATTTTTGACAAAACACCTAAATATATCACTGGGGGAGGTGATAGTCTCTTCAACATATGGTGCTGGCTGTACTGGAAAGCTATGTGCAAAAGATTGAAACAAGAATTTCACCTCACACCTTATACAAAAATTAACTCAACATGGATTAAATACCTAAATGTGAATCCCAGAATTATGAAGGCCATCAATGAAAAAATAGGGACAAATGTGAGGGCTCTAATTCTGGGAACACATAGACTACCAAACATTTTGAAATCGACACAAACAAAAGTATAGACAAAATAGATGAGTGGGACATACTAAAATTTTTAAACTTATGTGCATCAAAAGACTTCACTAGAAGAGTAAAAAAGGAACCCACAGAATGGGAAAAAATATTTTGCAATGACACATCAGACAAGGAACTTACTTCTAAAATATATAGGAGACTACAACAGCTCTACAAGAAAAAGACAAATAACCCAATTAAAAAATGGGCACAGGACATGGGCAGACACTTCACCAAGGAGGAGATCCGGGCAGCCAACAAACATATGAAGAAATGTTCACTATCACTAGCCATTAGAGAGATGAAAATCAAAATAACAATGAGATATCATCTCACACTAACAACAGCGGCAAAGATCAAAAAAGTAGAAGAGAATAAATGCTGGCAGGGATGTGTAGAGACTGGGACACTCCTGCATTGCTGGTGGGACTGCAAAATGGTCCAACCTCTCTGGAAAGCAATATGGTGCTATCTCAGAAGGTTGGAAATAGAAATACCTATGATCCAGCAATTCCTTTATGTGGTATTTACCCACAAGAAATATAAGCCATAACACGAGTAGATACATGCACAGCAATTTTCATAGCACCACTATTTACAATAGCAAAATGATGGAGACATCCAAAGTGCCCATCAACTGAAGAATGTATAAACAAACTGTGGTTCATACACACAGTGGAATATCATGCTACCTTGAGGAATAACAAGGAGGCCAAGGAGGCTGCAAGCCACTGTATAACATGGATGAATCTTGATGACATTATGTTGAGTGAAATTAGTCAGTCACAAAAAAGATAAATACTGCATAGGACCACTACTGTAAAAGACTAAGAAAAAGAACCCCAACTAAATGTGGAGGGGGGAGATGTTCTTTGCTGGCTACTGGGATGTGGGGAATGGGATGATTGAAGGGTAGGGAAGATGGAGCATAGGGTAGGGAATAGACACAGGATAATTTGGGTGCTAGGGAAGGGGGCAATATAAAATAAGTGGGAGGGGAATGGAAGAACAAAGTAGATAGAACAATTAGGCAGGTTTGCATGGGCTAAGTGGGGCAGAGGTAAATAATAATGTATGCACAATCTTGGAACAGCAGGTCTCTGGGATACAGGGATTGAAACATGGTTGGAATAGGGAAAAGGGGGGCAATAATGTTAAGATGCTTGGCTGTCTTATGAATCTTGGTTTCCCTGGCATACCGTTATAGACACTTGAGGGGGAGAGAAAGGAATAGCCAGAAATATCACCATAGAAAGCTTGTAAGTCCGTCTTCTGCCTATAACTGATTGGGATATCTAAAACAGGGCTACAACCTGCTCAGTGAAGGCTTCCTGCGGAGCCTCTGCATTACATAAGACCATAGGTAGAATCCTGAACAGCATCCAGAGTCTTTAGAGGAGGGAAATTTCCACTTGAAAGGACAAGCAGACCAGCCTGGAGTGGTTAGAAGAACAGAAGATACTTCTTGAAAGAAAGACAGACAGAAAAAATACAAAACAATATAGGAAGACCGACAGATTATTACAAGAACAAGCAAGTAGCTCACCCAGGAGATATCAAGGCAAGTGGTCGGGTCCCCTCAGGGCAAACCCCCTGCCAAGACTAAGACTCAGTGGTGATACATGAGAAGACATGCATTCTGATTGGTGACCACGTGGGTCCGCAATAAGGGGAAGTGAGGGAAAAACAGCAATGAAGCTGTGAGCCAAGCCCTACAACATTCAATAAACTCCTGTGAACCCAGGTAGAAACCTGGTTGGCCAGCAGTGTGGCAAGACCTGGGTACTCATCGGCCTAGAGTCAGTGCCATAGCCACAGAGGACTAGAGTAGAGAGTGAAGCTTCCAGCTGATAAGATGAGAGGGCATATGCGTAAGAACACCTACACTTACAGATAATACCCACTTGACCTGGCTTCAATGACTAGATGAACAGAGTTCAACTAGAAGAAGAAAGAAGAGGAAAAAAGAGTAATCTGATACAATTTGGTGAACTACACCTATGGATGCAGTAGTTCAAAAGAGGGAAGAAATCTTTACAGCAAAAATCATTCCCCCCCTCTTGATACAGAGGGTAGACAGGAATGGGCAACTTGGACATTGGCTACCCTAAATGGGGGGGAGGCGTCTGGGTGGGGCTGATTAAAGGAGATGGGGATAGGTCTCTTATGGTACAATAGTGAGTAATTGCTATCAGGACTGACTGTGAGGATTGGAAATGTAAATGCAGACATTGTGTAGCAAAAGGAGGGGAGTGATTGACTTTGCTATCTAGGAGCAGAGGTCCCTGGGACCATCAAGGGAGAAAAGCAGAAAGCGGCCCAGAGAAGCAGTGATGCCAGTGATGGAGGCATAGACGATGACTTGGAGAGATGGAGCTGCTGGGGTCTCTAGGCCAGATAGGGAGAGGGGCTGTGTGCTGACGACTAGGGGGCAGGCTTGATTGATGATGCATGGAGGGGATTGTAACCATGGCAATGAAATGATATAATATAGAATTAATGTAAAGCTAATGTTCTCCCATGTAAGCTATTACATAATTCACAAAAAACATTAAGAAAGAAAGAAAGAAAGAAAGAAAGAAAGAAAGAAAGAAAGAAAGAAAGAAAGAAAGAAAGAAAGAAAGAAAGAAAGAAAAGAAATCAAAGGGCATATGCATATTTGTGCAAAAATCTTTTTAAAGTGTTCAAGAGCAAAGACATCAATTTTAGGACTAAGGTGCAGTTGATCTAATTCATGGTATTTTCAATTTCCTTCTATGCTATGAAAGTTGGACAATGAATAAGGCACAATAAGAAGCATCTATGCATTTCAATTATGGTATTGGCAAATAATATTAAAAATACCATGGAATGCCGGAAGAACCAACAAATGTATCTTGGAATTAGTCAGAATGCTCCTTAGAAGCCAGGATGGTGAGACTTCATCTCTCAAACTCCAGTCCCTGGAGAAGGACATCATGATTGGTAAAGTAGAGGGTCATAGGAAGGAGATGAATTGACAGTGCCAGTAGCTATGGGCTCAACATAACACCAATTATAAAGATGATAGAAGGACCAGGGCAGTTTTTGTTCTATTGTGCTTTGGGTCACTATGAATGGGAACTTCTTTGACAGCACCTACTACCAACAACATTTATAGTTTTCCTCATTGTTAGACCACGTACTCTTAGAGTGCAAGGATCATGGTCACATAATTTTCATCCTAAGCATTTCATTAGTTGAAATGCCATACTAAATTAGGCTTATGTGTGTTCTTCCAGGTCCCTAACCACGCAATTAAAACCTAACCAAGCAAAAACATTAATCAATCACCATTGAGCTGATACTACCTCATGGTGACCTCATGTTTAGCCATGAGTATGTGCTCTTAAACAAGTTTTATCCAAATAATTTGTTTCTCCAAGACTACTTAGAGATGTTTAGAATGATGTTTGCAAGTTTAGCCAATAACATCTCTTTACAGTGAATAAGGAAGATCGTAGAAAAATCGATGCCTTTGAGTTGTGGTGTTGGAGGAGAATACTGACAGTGCCGCGGACTGCCAAAAGAACCAATAGATCTGTTTTGGAAGAAGTGCAACCAGAGTGCTCCTTGGAGGCCAAGATAGCTAAGCTCATCTCTCCTACTTTGGACACATTGTCCGGAGAGAACAGTCGCTGGAGAAGGATGTCATGCTGGGTAAGATGGAGGGTCGGAGAAAAAGAGGAAGACCCCCAACGAGATGGATCAGCCAGGTGGCATCATTGATGGCATCAAGCGTGGCAGTGATAGTGAGGTTGGCCCAGGATCGCACATTGTTTCATTCTGCTTTGCATGGGGTCGCTATGAGTCGGTTCCGACTGGATGGCATCTGACAATAACAACAACAGTAATTTTCAAAAACAATATCAATTATCTTTATTTAAAGCTTTCTACATGTAAAAAATATAAGTGGATGTTAATTTTCTCTTCATTTGCATCATGTAGTAGTAGAAATGTTGGTGATTTTAAAAATGTATTTTCTACTAGTCCTTTTGTTAATCTGATTTTTGCTCCTACGAAATCAGCAAATTTTTTCTAGACTGAGTCTTTACATTCTACATAATGGTAAATATGGCTGGTGTTACTCTATATGATTTTGGAGAATTCCAGCATTCTCAGACTCAAATTTCACTTATCTGCTATCTCCCTTAAATTGCTGTGTTTGACTCTGACTGATTCATTGTAATAGGTTAGACTTTATGCAAAATTGCCTCTTTCTGATAAAATACATTACAGTGATATAAGTTGTTGTTGTTCAGTGCCAATAAGTCAATTCTGACTCATAACTATCTTGTTATGAGAAGACATGGACAACATAGCCAAAAATGAGTATTCTGGAACACTCAAATGTGCTCATGAGCAAACTATATATACACTAAGATACAGATGTTGGAACACAACAAGGAAGCACTGAATGGTTGAAATTAGCAAAGGTACAAGGGTTATATTCTTTCACCATACTTATTCAATCTACATGCTGAGCACATAATTCAAGATGATGGATTATATGAAGGAAAATGTGGAATTAGGATTGGAGAAAGATTTATTAACAGCCTGTTATATTCTGCTGATACAACCTTGTTTAATGAAAGTGAGGAGGACTTAAAATACTTACTGATGAAGATCAAAAATCCTTGGTATGTAAAGAAGACAAAAGTCCTCATCACTGGACCTATAAACAACATCCATATAAATGGAAAAAAGGATTGAAGCTGTCAAAGACTTCATTTTGCTTGGATCAGCCATCAACACTCATGGAAGCAGCAGTCAAGATATTAAGTGGCACATTGTATTAGGTACATCAGTTGTATAAGAACTCTTTGAAGTGTTGAAATTCAAAGATATCAGGTTTTTGTTTTTAAGCTTTTATTGGGAATTGAGTGACAGTTTACATGGGAGAACATCCCTCTGTTTTATTTTGTTTTTGAGGTACACAAAAACACTCAGGAATATATCGTCATTTAAACATCCAAAGGGCACATTCTGCAAGCCTCTTAGCCACCAGCATTCAGCCTTTCTGTTTGCAGGTATCTAAAGTCCTCTGCTTCTCTATATCTCCATGCTATAACCTCTGCCTCCACCTCTGGTTTCCCTGCTTCCATGGTTAGGGTCCCATGCTCTGCTCATGCTCTTCTCTCTAGGGTCCTCTGTTCCTGGATTGTAAGATTAACTACTCCCCCTTTATGTTACAAAACTTCTACCATTACAGTTGTGATGATCTCAGTTAGTCATGATAACAATTTATCACTGTTGAATCAAAAGAATCCTGTCCCTATCTCCTTTCACCAGACACATCTAGACAAGATGAATCCTATTCAATGGGGATTCTACCTTCCCCTGCATACTCTGAAACTAAACTCCCTTATGAAAACTTGTAAGCCAGCCACTTCATGCCTTTATAGACCCCCTCATTTTATGTACCCAATGTCCAAATTCCCCAGCCCTATCAACCCTGTGTACCAAGGGGATAGGCTTGATCCTTGATGTGAAGACTCCTTGCCTCTCAGTTGTTATTTTGAACTATGAAATCCATAATTATAAGTCAACTTCATCATTTTGTAGCAGTTTACATTTGCTTCCTGTATCAAATTTTTTTATCTTCCTCTAGTTGAGCTCTGGTCATCAAATCTAGGTCAAATGGGTACTATCTGGAAGTTTGGATGTTCTTGTTCTTCTCCCCCAATTTCATATCAACTGTGTGCTTCACTCTCAGCTTTAGCCCTCCATGGATAGGTCGACGTCCATGGGCTCAGGGGTTCCCAAGTCTCCCCAAACTTCAGACCAACCAGCCCTCCCTCTTTTCTCTCTCATTTCAAGGTCATTAGGAAAAGTCTTATGGAAAGTGGTCAAACCCACCCATTTCTTCATTGCTGCCTTTCCCCCATTTTCCACTCACAAGTAGACCCACACGGTTGCTAGCAAACTTTCATGCCTGCTCGCATGTTCCCTTTGAGTTTCAGTCTTGGAAGAGAGTTTGTCCTGAAGGAACTCTTTGCTTGCCTTGATGTTTCCCCGGTGAACAACTTGCTTGTTCTTGTAAAAGCCAAACAGAGCCATTTTTGTTTTTTTCCTACTGATCTTTCTTTCAGGACTTATCTTCTGTTCCTCTAGCCACTCTGGGTTGGTCTGCATGTCCTTTGAACTGGGACTGTCCCACCTCAGAAAGTTCTGGATGGGACTCAATTCTATTTAAGTTCCTGTACACTTCAAAGGCTCTGCAAGAAGCCTATTTCACTGGACAAATTCTAGAACTCCTTTTAGTTATTCCAGTCAGTTCTAGACTGAAGATGGACTTATAATATTTCCCAATATTCCTTCTATCCCACTTGAGTGTCTATTTTACAATAGTAGGCAAAGGAAACCAATATCCATAAGACAGGCAAGCATCTTAACATTATTTTCCCTCTTTTAGCCATTCAGACTGTGCCTCAATCCCTTAATAACAAAGTCCTGTTGTTCCAAGTTTGAACATATATCACTATTTACCTCTGCTCCATTTAGTCCATTCAAATCTACCTAAGTGTTTCCCTATCTGCCTTGTTTCTAGTCCACTCCCCCTTCTTATGTATTGCCCTCCCTTTCCTTGTATGTTGCCCTCCCCATCACCTGAACTATGATGTGTCTATCCCCTAACTTGTGCTGTATCATCTACTGTCCTTTATCTTCCATCCTTGATAATCAACAAAGATTTTTTTTTTTGTTTTTTTGTTTTTTTTTAATATCAGTATAGGTATAAAGATGACAGTTTGAGGACTAAGGTGCACCAGATCCTAACCATGGAATTTTCAATAACCTCATATGAATGTGAAAGTTGGCATGTGAATAAGGAAGACTGTAATATTATTGATGCACTTTAGTTATGGTTTTGGAGGGCAATAGTGAAAGTACAATGGACTGCCAAAAGAACAAACCAGTCTGTGTTGGAGGAAGTGCAGCCAGAATGCTCCTTTGACAGCAGGTTGGCCAGACTTCCTCTCTCATACTTCATACATATTATCAGGAGGGACCAGTAACTGCTGAAGGATATCATGCTTGATGAAGAAGAAAAAGGAGACCCCAAAGTAGATGGATTGGCACAGTGGCAGCAGCAATGGGCTAAAAATGTGACAACGATTGTGAGATTGGCATAGAACCAGGCAGTTTTTTGTTCTGTTGTGTATAGAGTCACTATGAGTTGGTACCAACTCGATGACACCAAATAACAACAGTATAGGGCTTCCAAGGGTTGACTGGTGAGTTCAAAACAACAATGTTTTGGTTAGCTGATCCTACAGTTACACCATCTTTTACAGATAATAACAATGGTACCAACAAACACATAAACATGTATTTCATTTTATTTCTATGGATCAGATTTATTTAACTTTGTAAAATTAAACTGTAATTTTACCTGTGTTATGTTGTTAGGAGCTTTGGTAGAGTTGTTGTTAAGTGCCGTCGAGTCACTTCAGACCCATAGCGACCCTGTATAGGGTTTCCAAGGAGTGACTGGTGAGCTTGAACCACCAACCTTGTAGTTCAAATGGCTTTGTAGTCTGTACATTAACCCACAGCACAGTCTGGTGCATTATCTCACAGGACTCCTTTGGTAGAGTAGTGGGTTACAAGTCGTGCTGTTAGCCACAAGGTCAGTGTTTGAATTTACCAGTTCTACAATAGAATGATGAAGCTTCCTGCTTCTGTACAGCATCACTCTGTACAGCATCACTGAGTCAGAACCTACTCCATGGCATATAACCATCACTGTCACCATGTTGTCAGGTGCCATTGAGTCTGTTCCAAATTATAGTGACCCCATGCACTATAGTAAGAAATATTTCCTGGCTCTGTGACATACTCATGATTGTTGTTATGTTCTAGCCCATTGTTGCTGTCACTGTATCAATCCATGTTGTTAGGGGTGCCCCTATCTTTTGCTGACCCTCCACTTTAGAAAGCTTGAGTCTCTTCTCATTGAACTGGTCACTCCTAACAACATGTCAAAATATAAAAGACAAGGTCTTGTCATCCTTGCACCTAAATAACTTTCTGACTGCCCTTCTCTCAAGACAAATTTGTTTGTTCTTCTAGAAGTCCATGATACTGTCAATACTCTCCTCCAACACCATAATTCAAATGCATCGATTCTTTTGAGGTCTTCCTTATTCATTGTATTACTTTCCCACATATATGAGGTGATTGAAAATACCATGGCTTAGGTCAGGTGCATCTTAGTCTTCAAAGTGTCAATTTTGTACACTAACATTTTAAAGAGGTTGTTTTTGTGTTTTTATTTTTGCAGCAGATTTGCCTAATGCAAATCATTGGATTTTGTACCTGTGTTTATATGAACAATGATTTTGGATAGAAGAAAAATGAAGTCTAGCTTCATTTATTTTCTCCTCATGATGTTATTTTTTATTCCGTTTTGATGAATTTTACTCAAATTTACTCAATTTACATTGAGTCTTTGACAAATTCATTTTTTCTCCGTTTATATGGGTGTTGTTAATTGCTCCAATGGTGAGGATTTTTATTTTCTTTACATTGAAGTGCAACCCATACAGAAGGTTTGGTGTTTGATTGTCACCAGTATTATAAGTCTTCTTTACTTACCAAGTCGTATGGTCTCAAGTCACAGATTGATAATGAGTTTTCCTTCAATCCTGATGACACATTTTTCTGCATAAAATATAGTTTTTCAAATTATTTGCTCAGCATAAAGATTGAATAAGTAGGCTGAAAGAAGACAACTCTCGTGCAACCTTTCCTAATTTAAACCATTTGGTGTTCCATTATTCTATTTGAACAACTGCCTCTTGTTCTATGTGCACGCTCTTCATGAGCACAATTAAGTGCTCTGGAATACTCATACTTCACAATGTTGTCCATAGCTTGCCATGATCCATGCAATCAAAAGCCATAGCATAAAAAATAAATAAATACCCATACCATAGTCAATAAAGAATATCTTTCTGGTATTCTCTGCTGTCAGCCAAGATCCATCTGCTGTCGAAATGATATCCCTCATTCCATATCCTCTGCAGAATCCAGCTTGAATCTCCGGAAGTTCCTTGTCAGTGCATTCATTGAATAATTTTGAATTATCTTTAGCAAAATTTTACTTACATGCAATATTGATGATATTGCCCAACAATATGCACATTCCATTGAGTCACCTCTTTTTGGAATAAATACATATATGGATCTCTTCCAGTCAGTTGGCCAGATAGCTGTCTTCCAATTCTCTTGGAATAGATGAGTGAGTGCTTCTGTTGTGGCATCAGTTTCAGTGCACCTTGGAATTCTTTCTTCAATATCATTGGCTCTTGATTATATGTTACCCCTTGAAATGGTTGAACATCAACAATTTCTTTTGGGTACAGTGACTCTATATTCCTTCTACGTTCTTTTGATGCTTTCTGCATTATTCAGTGTTATGCCCATCATATCCTTCAATATAGCAAGTCAAGGCTTGTATTTTTTCTTCAGTTTCCTCAGTTTGAGACAAGTTGAGTGTGTTCTTCACTTTTGGTTTTCTAACTTCTAACTTTTCAGATTTCCTAATAGTATTTGATGTTGTGTTCTTGAACTGCCCTTTGAAATTTTCTTTTCAGCTCTGTTACCTCCTCATTTCTTCCATTTTTTTAGCATCTCTATGTTGATGAGTATGTTTGAGAGCCTCTTCTAACATCTATTTTGTTCATTTTATTCTTCTTAATGATGTTTTGCTTTCTTCCTGTATGATATTATTGATGTCATCTCACAACTCTTCTAGTCTTTGGGTTTTTAGTGTCTAATGCATCTAATCTGTTCTTTAGATGATCTCTAAATTCAGCTGTAATTTATCCAAGGTCATATTTGGCTCTTGTTGACTTGTTTTAATTTTTTTCACCTTCAATCTGAACTTGCATATGAGCAATTGATCGTCTATTCCACAGTCTACCCTGATCTTATTTTGTCTGATGATATGG
>NW_006408609.1:11977570-11981671 GCF_000296735.1 Chrysochloris asiatica | reverse complement strand
TACCTACCATATCAATGTTTTTGTGTTCCATTTCATTTTTTATTATTTTCAATTTTCCTAGATTCATGCTTCAAATATTCCATATTCTGATTACTAATTGATGTTTACAGCTGTTTGTCTATATCTTGACTTGTACCCAGTCAGCAAATGATTGTCCCAAAGACTTCACTCCATTCACATAATCACAGTCAACTCTACTTTGAGGAAGCAGCTCGTCTCCAGTCATATTTTGAGTGCCTTCCTACCTGAGTGACTCATCTTCTGACACTGTATCTGACAATATTCTTGTGCCCTTCTTTATGTTTTAATATTAAATTTTTTGGTGCTGACAGTGTTTCACTCTTCTTCATAGATTTTTCAGTGACTAAATATTTGGAAGCAGTCCATCTGCCCTTCTTCCTAATATGTTTTCATCTGGAAGCTCAGCTGATACCTGTCCACCATGGGTGATCCAGCTGGTATGTAAAATAACTGTGACACAATTTCTAGAGTCACGGCAACATGCAAGTCACCACAGTAGACAAATTGACAGACAGGTGGTGATCTCTTCCCATAGGTGTAATTTGTATGTTGTGTGTTTCATCTGGTGAATTAGAGTGTATTGTTTTTGCTGTTGTTGTGTGTTTTTGAGTTGGTTCTAACTCATAGCTACTTTGCATAGGGTTTCTGTAGCAGTAAATCTTTATGGAAGCAGAAATCCTCATCTTTTTCCTGAGGTGAAGCTGGTGGATTAACCAGACAACTCTCTGGTTAATAATTGAATGCTTAACCCATCATGCTACCAGGGCACACTTCCCAGGTGTATTGTCACTATTTATATTGTTTAAAAGGTATTTGCCTGAATAAGTCATTGGTCTTACAAAAAATTCTATCATGTGATCTCCAATCTAATTTCTGTAATCAAGGACATATTTTCCAACTACTGGTCATTCCTGTTTGTTTTCCACTTTTGTATTCAAAACACCAGTATTATCAGTGCATTTTTATTTCATGTTTCTTCAATTTCATACTGAAGAAGTTGGTAGAATTCTTCAATTCTATCATCTTTATCTTAGTGATTGGTGTACAAATTTGAGTAATAGTGGTATTAACTGGTCGTCTTTCTAGGCATTAAAAAAATAACAGAGGCATATAGAAGTTCTGGTAGCATAGTGGTTATGAGTCAGGCTGCTAACCTCAAGGTCAGCAGTTCAAAACTACCAGCTGTTCTACAGAAGAAGGATGAGGCTTTCTGCTCCTAAAAGATTTAAAGCCTCAGAAACACTATACAGGGTCGCTATGAGTCAGAATCAACTCTACTGCACACATCCATAACCACTACCTTTATAAGCATATGAATATTATACTAACAAAAACGTCATTGTACTTCAATATATATCTTTAAGTGTTTGTTTTATGGCTGAATGCAACACCATTCCTCTTCAATTTGCCATTCCTGGCATAGTTATCCATATGATTGCATGATTCAAAATAGCCAATACCAATTCATTTCATCTTACTAATGCCTAGGGCATGATCTTGATGCATTCCATTTCCCTCTGACAACTTCTGACTTGCCCAGATTCATGCTTCATATATTTCACATTCTGGTTATTGATGGAAGCTTATAGTTGTTTCTTCTCATTTTCAGTTGTGCCTTATCAGTAAACAAGAGTCTCAAAAGCTTTGTTCTCTCCACATCACTGAATTCAACTCTACATTGAAGAGATAGCTCTTTCTCAGTCATATTTTGAGTAGCTTCCAAGCTGAGTGGCTCAACTTCTGGCACAATGAAGATGATGTTCTGCTGCTGTTCATAAGGTTTTCAGTGGCTAACTTTTCTTAAGTAGTAGTCTGCCTCTCCTTCTTCCTAGTCGATCTCAACCTGGAAGCTCCACTGAAACCTGTTCACCATATATGATCCTGCTGGTGTTTAAAATATTGGTGGCATAGTTTCTAACAATAAATCAACACAGACGTTACTGTGGTATGAAAAACCGAGGAATGTTCAATCTGTTTTTGTTGTTGTTTTTTTTTCCTGTTTTGTTTTTTAATCTGTGTTATAAACAAAGGCAAACAAAACAAAACAAAGCAAACAAAACAAAACAAAAATTACATAAAAAATTTTGCCACATATGTGCCTCTTATAATCACTTTACTTGCTACTTTCATTTTACCTCTGCTAACTTCTGTCTTCGTGTATAGTGCCTGTGGAACTCTGGTAGCGTAGTGGTTACGAATTGGGCTGCTAACCTCAGGGTCAACAGTTCAAAATTACCAGCTGTTCTGCTGGAGAAAGATGAGGCTTTCTGCTCCCGTAATGATTTACAACCTCGGAAACCCTGTACAGGGTCGCTATGTGTCGCAACAGACTCCACGGCGCATAACCACTACCATCATACATGTTAATATGTGTCTACACTGTGTTGTTGTGTTGTTAAGGCCTATCCAGTTGGTTGTGACCATAGCAAACTTGTATAGGAACAACTGGTGGGCTTGAACTGCCAATTTTGTGGTTCAAAGTCCAGTGATGATCCTACAGCACCACACCCTACCACAACCCCTGCATAGAATCTTGAAAACATCTCACGACATGAGTGAACCTGAAAGACATACTGAGTAAAATTGTTATTCAATCACAAAAAGACAAATATTGTATGAGATAATGTTTTAAAAAGTTAAGAAAATGTTCTCTTGATAAAAGAGTCATTTTTTAAATTGGTGAGTGCATATATATAATTAAACCAAATTGTCCCTTTTTATAGTGTCATCTCATAGTTTAAGTGCAGACACTAAACAAGAAGATATTAGGGTTAATCTTGGATAAGGGTTTATGGCAGGTGTATGCAGTTAAAGATTAGAGCTACAAGAGAATTAAGGGGATTGGCACAATTCCATATGGGAGGAAATGGAAGAGAGTCAATAGAAAATAGAGAAGAGGATTGGAGAGATTTAAGGAAAAGGACAATATAACAAAGAGAGTATTTGAAAATATAACTATAGTGGAAATAATTGTGAAAGTAAGGCCCTGGGAAAAGTATGTATGAGAGAGCAGATACTTAAACTCATGCATGATTTTTGCTTTGAAGCCTTTTGGGTGACCAAAAATCTTAAGAGTGTGATCTTGTTAATGGGTGGAGCAGGAAGAGGAAGAAAACAATCACTAGAGACTAGGAAACAAAGGAAGTCAGATACCTGGTAATTTGTTAGGTGGTTGTTTGAAACTGCCCAGACCCATTAGAAGATTTAAAAGAGATAGAAGTATTTAATGTGCAAAATTCTTCAGCGAATGGGGTCAAGTTTACCTGACAGTTCTTAGATAACAGAGACTAGGACTTCAACCTAAAAGAATGGGAGTGTTAAAGGAGGGTGGGGAACTAATAGTCTCAAAGTAGTAAGATGGGATAATACAAGTAATGAATCCCACTTCTGGATCCTGAGTTACCTGACTGTGAAAAGTATTTGTGGAAAATGTAGCTGAATTCCTTTGGTAAATCAGTCTTAGTTTAAGATAAAAATGTGCTGAGAATAAATCTGAGGATGACTATCAAAAATGAAAAACAAACAGAAAGTCATCATGAACACTCTCTACCTTATGCCTTTGCCTAGGAATGAGTGACCACATAGCTAATGCGTCAAATTGCAGATATTTGAACTGTAAGGTCTGTGGTTCAAGGTAACCAGCTGCTGCTCCTTGGAAACCTTATGCAGGGTGGCAATGGGTTGGAATTGACTTGATGACACTTAACAACAACAAGAAATAGTGCAATGCTGATGTTTGTTGACCTTACATATTATCTAATATGTATTCACTTTTATGAATTATGCCTAATAAGTCAATATTAGTATTTTATATTAAAGACGTAAATGTATTGCATTTAATGTAACCAAATGAGTAGAGTTTTTAGAAACTACAAATATCTAATTTCCCTTGCCTTTCTCATTCTCTTATAAGAATGTATCTCAACCTTTAATTTGGAAGAGAAAGGAACAAAAATGATTTTGTTGTCTGTGAACAAAGAAATTATTGAGTCGTAGTATGAGTCCTCCAAAGATGGATTGTGTCTCTCTAACACTTTTAATTAAAACTCAAGTTATTACTGACCTTGCAGTAATAAATTT
>NW_006408609.1:11976682-11977470 GCF_000296735.1 Chrysochloris asiatica | reverse complement strand
GAATCAAGTCCTTGACAACTTCAATCTTTTCTCCATTGATAAGAATGTTGTTTATTGGTCCAGTGGTGAGGATTTTTGTTTTCTTTACATTGAGAGTCAATCCATGTAAGTGGAGCATGAAATAGAAGAGCATAAGAAGAGCACATACAAAAACAAGTTATCCACCCTTTATTTTTTTTATTTCCTATACAATGTAATGTGTTTATTTTATATTACTCAAGCCTGTGCCATGATTGCTGGTCCCTCCATGTACCATAATCAGTTAATAGTATTTACCTGTATTCACTTTAACTCTTGCATTCCCTCACTGCATCTCCTGCTACTTTCATAGTGGTTACGAATTGGGCTGCTAACCTCAGGGTCAACAGTTCAAAACTACCAGCTGTTCTGCTGGAGAAAAATGAGGCTTTCTGCTCCCGTAATGATTTACAACCTCGGAAACCCTGTACAGGGTCGCTATGTGTCGCAACCGACTCCACGGCGCATAACCACTACCATCATACATGTTAATATGTGTCTACACTCTGTTGTTGTGTTGTTAAGGCCTATCCAGTTGGTTGTGACCATAGCAAACTTGTATAGGATTTCCAAGGAACAACTGGTGGGCTTGAACTGCCAATTTTGTGGTTCAAAGTCCAGTGATGATCCTACAGCACCACACCCTACCACATAGAATCTTGAAAACATCTCACTACATGAGTGAACCTGAAAGACATACTGAGTAAAATTGTTATTCAATCACAAAAAGACAAATATTGTATGAGATAATGTTTTAAAAAGTTAAGAAA
>NW_006408609.1:11975240-11975960 GCF_000296735.1 Chrysochloris asiatica | reverse complement strand
AATTCATGTACTGGAGCAAACTACTGGGAACTCTTAATATATAGGTGTTGTTTGTTGTTGTTAGGTGTCATCGAGTTGATAACGACTTGTAGCGACCCTATGCACAACAGAATGAAACACTGCTTGGTCTTAGGCCAACCTCAGAATCGTTGCCACACTTGAGCCCATTGATGCTGCCACTGTGCCAGTCCACTTTGCTGAGGGTCTTCTTCTTTTTCTCTGACTTGCCACCGTACCAAACATGATATCCTTCTCCTAGTCCCTCCTGACAATATGTCCAAAGTATGAGAGATGAAGTTTGGCCATCTGGGCCTCCAAGGAACACTCTGGCTCTACTTCTTCTAACACAGATCTGTTTGCTCTTTTGGCAGCCCATGGTACTTTCAATATTCTCTTCCAACACCATAATTCAAATGCATCAATCCTTTTATAATCTTCCTGATTCACTGTCCTACTTTTGCATGCATATGAGGCTATTGAAAATATCAAGTCTTGAGTCAGGTGCACCTTAGTCTTCAAGCTGACATCTTTGCTCTTCAACACTTTAAAAAGGTCTTATGCAGCAGATTTGCCTAATGCTATATGCTATTTGATTTCTTGACTGCTGCTTCCATGAATGTTGATGTTGATTCAAGAAGAATCAAGTCCTTGACAACTTCAATCTTTTCTCCATTGATAAGAATGTTGTTTATTGGTCCAGTGGTGAGGATTTTTGTTTTC
>NW_006408609.1:11969643-11974545 GCF_000296735.1 Chrysochloris asiatica | reverse complement strand
ACATGAGTGAACCTGAAAGACATACTGAGTAAAATTGTTATTCAATCACAAAAAGACAAATATTGTATGAGATAATGTTTTAAAAAGTTAAGAAAATGTTCTCTTGATAAAAGAGTCATTTTTTAAATTGGTGAGTGCATATATATAATTAAACCAAATTGTCCCTTTTTATAGTGTCATCTCATAGTTTAAGTGCAGACACTAAACAAGAAGATATTAGGGTTAATCTTGGATAAGGGTTTATGGCAGGTGTATGCAGTTAAAGATTAGAGCTACAAGAGAATTAAGGGGATTGGCACAATTCCATATGGGAGGAAATGGAAGAGAGTCAATAGAAAATAGAGAAGAGGATTGGAGAGATTTAAGGAAAAGGACAATATAACAAAGAGAGTATTTGAAAATATAACTATAGTGGAAATAATTGTGAAAGTAAGGCCCTGGGAAAAGTATGTATGAGAGAGCAGATACTTAAACTCATGCATGATTTTTGCTTTGAAGCCTTTTGGGTGACCAAAAATCTTAAGAGTGTGATCTTGTTAATGGGTGGAGCAGGAAGAGGAAGAAAACAATCACTAGAGACTAGGAAACAAAGGAAGTCAGATACCTGGTAATTTGTTAGGTGGTTGTTTGAAACTGCCCAGACCCATTAGAAGATTTAAAAGAGATAGAAGTATTTAATGTGCAAAATTCTTCAGCGAATGGGGTCAAGTTTACCTGACAGTTCTTAGATAACAGAGACTAGGACTTCAACCTAAAAGAATGGGAGTGTTAAAGGAGGGTGGGGAACTAATAGTCTCAAAGTAGTAAGATGGGATAATACAAGTAATGAATCCCACTTCTGGATCCTGAGTTACCTGACTGTGAAAAGTATTTGTGGAAAATGTAGCTGAATTCCTTTGGTAAATCAGTCTTAGTTTAAGATAAAAATGTGCTGAGAATAAATCTGAGGATGACTATCAAAAATGAAAAACAAACAGAAAGTCATCATGAACACTCTCTACCTTATGCCTTTGCCTAGGAATGAGTGACCACATAGCTAATGCGTCAAATTGCAGATATTTGAACTGTAAGGTCTGTGGTTCAAGGTAACCAGCTGCTGCTCCTTGGAAACCTTATGCAGGGTGGCAATGGGTTGGAATTGACTTGATGACACTTAACAACAACAAGAAATAGTGCAATGCTGATGTTTGTTGACCTTACATATTATCTAATATGTATTCACTTTTATGAATTATGCCTAATAAGTCAATATTAGTATTTTATATTAAAGACGTAAATGTATTGCATTTAATGTAACCAAATGAGTAGAGTTTTTAGAAACTACAAATATCTAATTTCCCTTGCCTTTCTCATTCTCTTATAAGAATGTATCTCAACCTTTAATTTGGAAGAGAAAGGAACAAAAATGATTTTGTTGTCTGTGAACAAAGAAATTATTGAGTCGTAGTATGAGTCCTCCAAAGATGGATTGTGTCTCTCTAACACTTTTAATTAAAACTCAAGTTATTACTGACCTTGCAGTAATAAATTTTAAAAAAACCCCAAAAACTAAAGTATAGAGTTTATATAAAAGTTACAAATAAAAATCCCTGTTGCTTACAAATTTCATTTTTCTTTTCTTTCATTTCTACTCTGATTCAATTCTGTAGGCTTTTGTCACTTTATATATTCTTCTCAACACTACACATTATCCTATATACTTACCCATCCATTCACTCACCACCATCACCCCTCCCCGCCCCCTTACAACCAACCATCTATCAATGCATTCTTGTAGCTTTGTGGCACAAGACAGGGTAAATGGTGTTTATTTATTTATTTTTTTTATGTTGTGCATAAGGTTTCTTGCTATGAGTTAGACCCAACTCAATGGCATCTTACAAAAGCAACAACAAAGTATAAATACAAATGGAAGCTATATAGAATTCTAATGAAACAGATATTTGTCTCATAACATGGAAAAATACTCATGATATCATGTCTTAAGTTAGGTTCTCAGGAAACATACTTAGAAGATAGTTATGTGCAGAATGTTTACTGATAAGTGAGGAAATGAAAAAGATTTGAATTGAGGGAGAATCTTAATTATAATTATAACTGAGATTGTAGATGTATGTTGATATTATATGTAACTCTGGTCTATAATGGCTTTTCAGTTGCACAAAATTGAGACAACATGGGGATGGAAGTTTAGTATCGCTGAAATAGGCAGTCAGTGGCCTTCTTTGAGAGAGTACATATCATTGTTGTTGCTGTTAGGTGACACCAAGCTGGTGTCCACTCATGGTGACCCTATGCACAACAGAATGAAACACTGCCTACCTCTTCCTGTGCCAGAACAAAACATATAGTGTGAGAATTCCTTGTGGCTGAGGGCATTTCCCAGTCTAGTCAATAACGGGCATTCCTAGATTATATGGGTCAGTGCTTTGTCTGTTAAGAGGGAATCTGGGCAATACATTGTGGTATATACTATCGTCCACCCAGTCTGCTGTTCAGATCCACTTACTTTTTATCTCATTTAGAAAGCATTTCTTCAAGAATATGGTTGGACAAGTATCTTTGGGAAAAGCTTTCAAGATAAATTTTAATGGAATAAATTATAATCTTCGGTGTTGCAATTGATCCATATGTGATTCTCATAATACTCACTTTCATCATTCATTTCATATTGCCCTCATTCTTATTATTATGGATCTAATCCCCTGGTTTCAAGTTTTTATTAGACTGACAACAAGGTTGTTTTGAACTGCAAGGCCAGCAGTTCTAACTCGCCAGCTGCTCCTTGGAAACCCTATACAGTGTCACTATGAGTCAGGATTTGACAGTACTTAACAACAACAATTAGACTGTGATAATATACTTGTGTGTTTAACATTAAAAATGGGCATCCAAGAGACCTACCTCTTCCTAATTATTAAAGACCGTTATCCCTGCTAGTATGATGACAGCTTTTCTTGCTTGCTGACCTCTTAGAAAAAAGAGCACAGAGTCTAACTGGTTGGTAGATGCAATGCAAGGTTTTATATAATTCTTATTGTGTCTCATAAATGAGAATGTCTGAATTAGCAGAATTTTGATTTGTAAACAAGGGAAGTAAAATTTCCCAAGTGGACAGTTGGGAGCTATGCTAAACAGGGTTAATTTTATGTTTAGTTTGCTTCCATAGTCATGTATTTTACCTATTGGAGACATTGTATTGGATAGTGATCATTGATTTAAGTTGTATACTATAATGTGGAGGATGGCGATTTGCCTTCTAAGGATGTTATCTACAAGCTGCAACCTTATCTGTGTTTGAAGAATCCAAATGGCCAAACTGTGAGGTTGATAAGTCCAATGGTGCAGTGTATGTTTGGATGAATGCATTCCATGGTCATTTGTCAATTCACATACCACCTGAACTATAAAGTGGTTTATTTGTTCAGAAATAATGTTATTAAGGATCTCATGTCAGTAGATCTAACTCTATATAAACCCTAAAAATCAATCCTATCTGAGACTTTCTGGACAGAGAAGGCAAACTCTTTCCTGGAATATTTGACAATACATGGCAAAATATTTGTGTTGAAAAATATTTGCTGTCCCTTGCCAGGTAAAAGTTCTTAGTGAAGCCAACTTGTCATCAAGTTGATGATTGGATGGTCTTCATGGATGGTGCTAGATGCAGATTCAGCTTTTCTTGTAGGATGGAAAATCAACAATTGCAATACATAGATAAGATTTGGTAAGTGGAGGAATAAAACTGGGCTTTGCAAATCCTCTATTCTTGCTGCTATACCCCATTCTGCACCAATTGTAACAGCACCGCACAGTAATATTTCATCAACTTGGTTGCTTAGTGTCTCATTCATGGAAAATGTACTATGACCATTATTGACTTGTGGTACATAAATATTCACATTTTATTCCACTTTTATCTGATTTGATAGCTAACATGACTCTTTATCATAAATTCTTGCACACAATCTTATAACTAGTTCTCCTTTAAAATACCTGGTAAAAGCCTGGAACAGTTAGAGGAACAGAGTAAGTGTAAAAAGACAACAGGAAAAATCCAAAACAAATATGACAGTCTGATAGGCTACTACAAGAACAAGCAAGTTGTTCACTGCGGGGAGACATCAGGGCATGCAATAAATTCCCTTCAGGACAAAACCTCCTCAAACTCTGAAAGACTGAAACTCAAAGGGAACACATGAGCAGGCATATAAGCTTGCTGGTGACCATGTTGGTAGGCTGGTGAGTGGAAGAGGGGGTAAGGAAGCAATGAAGATAAGGGCTGAGTTTGACCATGTTCCATAGACTCCTGTGGACCTGGAGATGAGAGAGAGAGAGAGATGAGGAAAGACTGATTGATCTGACATGTGGTGAGACCTGGATACTTCTGAGCCCATGAACAACGGCATAGTCACCGAGGGCTAGAGTTGAAAGCAAAGCACCCAGCTGATATGAAGTGAGGGGAGATGCATAAGAATGCCCAGATTTGTAGATAGTACCCATTCAACCTATTTGTAGATAGTACTCATTCAAGCTTCAATGATCAGAACTCAAATAGAGAAACATAAAAAAAAAATATTTTTTTGATAAAGGAAACAAGTGCAAATTACTACGATTTGATCAACTTGACCTATACTTACGGATGTAGCAGTGCAAACCACCAATTGACAGGGAAGGAATCTCCACATGAAGAATCAGTGCTATCCCTTCTGTGCACAGGGTTGATAGGGATGGGCAACTTAGACATTGGCTACCAAAAATAGGAGGGGATATAAAGGCACAAAGTGACTGGATTTCAAGTTTTCAAAAGTGAGTTTAGTTTTAGAGTGTGAAGGGGAAGGTAGAATCCCCATGAGTGGCATTTATCTTGTCTAGATGTGTCTGGTGATAGGAAATGGGGAT
>NW_006408609.1:11965890-11967158 GCF_000296735.1 Chrysochloris asiatica | reverse complement strand
CCAGGAGCCATCAAGGCAAGTGGTCAGGTCCCCTTAGAGCAAACCCCCTTCCAAGACTAAGACTCAATGGGAATACATGCTCTGATTGGTGGCCACGTTCATCACTGATAAGGGGAAGTGAGGGAAAAACAGCAATGAAGCTGCGAGCTATGTCCTACAACATTCACTAGACTCCTGTGAACCCTGGTGGAGACCTAGTTGGCCAGTAGTATGGCAAGACCTGGGGACTCCTGGGCCCAGAGACACTGATATGGCTAGAGGACTAGAGCAGAAAGTGAAGCGTCCAGCTGGTAAGAAGTGAGAGGAGATGCACAAGGACACCCTTACTTGCATATAGTACCCATTCAACCTGGCTTCAATGGCTGGATGATCAGAACTTGACAAGAAGAAGAAAGAAGGGGGGGAAAAAAAGTAATCTGCTATAGTTTGATGAATTTGAACTATACTTATGGATGTAGTACCTCAAAAGAGGGAACAAATCTTTACAGCCAGGATCATTCCCATCCCCTCTCTACACAGGGTTGACAGAGATGGGCAACTTACACATTTGATACTCAAAACAGGGGAGGGGAGCTACAAAGGCAAGAAGTGACTGGCTTACCAGCTTTCAAAAGGGAGCCTAATTCCAGAAGGTGCAGGGAAATGTAGAATTTCCACTGAGAGGTTTCCAATCTGCCTGGACAGGACTGATGAAGGAGATGGGGATAAGACTCTTGCGCTACACTAGTGAATAATTGCTATCAGGACTGACTGTGAGGGTTGAAAATGTAAAGGTAGATGTTTTGTAACAAAAGGAGGTGAGTGGTTTATTTTGCAGTCCAGGAATGGAGGTCTCTGGGACCATCAGGGAGAAGAGCAGAGTTAGGAACCCTACCCAAAGAAGCAGTGACTTCAGAGATGAAGGCAGAGATGACAGCATGGAGAGATGGAGCAGCTGGAGACTCTGGACTAAGGGAGAGAGAGGGGCTGTGTGCTAGAGGCCTGGGGGCAGGCTTGTGGAGTGTACCCTTTGGTTGTTTGATGATGCATGGAGGGGATTGTAATCATTGCAATGAAATGAAATCTCCCATGTAATCTATCACATAATTCACAATAAAAACTTTTTTAAAAAAAAATTATCAATTTAACATATAATTAATGTAAAATTAAAAAAATTAAAAATCTTCTACCTTTAGAGTTGTGACAGTTGCAATTAGCCATGATAACAATTATTCACTATTTGAATCATAAGGATCTTATCCCCATCTCCTTTCACCAGACCCATCTAG
>NW_006408609.1:11962936-11964456 GCF_000296735.1 Chrysochloris asiatica | reverse complement strand
CTTGAAATGTTTGAACATCAACCATCTCTTTTTGGTATAATAACTCTATATTCCTGCCATCTTCTTTTGATGCTTTCTGCATCATTCAGTCTTTTGATCATAGAGTCCTTCAATATGGCAAATGGAGCATTGAATTTTTTTTTTTTTTTTTTTTTTTTTTTAGTTCCTTCAACTTGAGAAATGCTGCTAGTGTTCTTCCTTTTGGTTTTTGAACTCCAAGTCTTTGTACATTTCACTATAGTATTTGACTTTGTGTTCTCAGGCTGCTCTTTGAAATATTCTGTTCAGCTCTTTTATGTTTTCATTTCTTTCATTTGCTTTAGTATCTCTACATTGGAGAAAAATTTCAGAGACTCTTTTGACATCCATTTTGGAATTTTTCTTCTTTTTAATGATCTTTTGCTTTCATCTTGTATGATGTTGTTGATGTTATCACACAGTTCTTCTGCTCTTTGGTCATTGGTGTCCCATGCATCACATCTGTTCTTGAGATGACCTCTTAACTTGGGTGGAATATGTTCAAACTCCAATTTTGACTCTCATGGACTTGTTTTAATTTTCTTTAGTTTCAGTTTGAATTTGCATATGATCTATTGATTGTGTGTTCCACAATCTGCCCCTGTCCTTGTTTTGACTGATATATGGAGATTTACCACTGTCTCTTCATACAGATGTAGTCAGTATGATTTCTGTGTATTCTATCTGGTGAGGACCATGTTTTATGTTATTTTAAAATGTATTTGGGATGAATCTGTCATTGGTCTTTCGGAAGTCTATCAAGCAATTTCCAGAATAATTTTTGTCACCAAGACCTTATTTTCCAACTACTGATCCTTCCTCTTTGTTTCCGTCTTTACATGTCAATCATGAGTAATTACCAATAAATCTTGATTGCATATTTTATCATTTTCATACTGAAGAAGTTGATAGAATTCTTTAATTTCATCAGGACTGACTTTAGAGTTTGTTGTGCTCATTTGAATGATAATGGTAATAACTGGTATTTCTTGTAGGCATATGGATATTATCCTATCACATTATACTTTAAGATGGAACATGAAATGTACTTTTTGATGATGAATGTGACACAATTTCTCTTCAATTTGTCATGCATCAGATTG
Source organism: Chrysochloris asiatica (assembly GCF_000296735.1). Lineage (NCBI taxonomy): Eukaryota > Metazoa > Chordata > Mammalia > Afrosoricida > Chrysochloridae > Chrysochloris > Chrysochloris asiatica. Next base: position 11,963,335 of record NW_006408609.1, on the reverse strand, counting down.
CAAAATCATTTGAACTACAAGGTCAAGCTCATCAGCTGCTCCTTGGAAACCCTATACAGGGTCCCTATGGGTTGGAATTGAATCGATGGCACTTAACAACATATTGTAAAATAGGAGCTCTGGTAGCATAGTGATTATGAGTCAGGCTGTTAACCTCAAGGTCAGCACTTTGAAACTACCAGTCATTCTGCTGGAGAAAGATGAGGCTTTCTGCTCCCATGAAGATTTACAGCATCGGAACCTTGGAAACACTATACAGAGTCCCTGAGTTGGAATTGACTACATGGCACACTACCATCATCACCACCAACCACCATATAGTAAAATATGACTGTCAGATTCAAAATGCTCAATACAAGTCCATTTTAGCACACTAATGCCTATAATATTAATCTTTAT
>NW_006408609.1:11959745-11961236 GCF_000296735.1 Chrysochloris asiatica | reverse complement strand
TTAATGACCTCTTTAAAGTGTTAAGAAGCAAAAATATCACTTTGTTTACTAAAGTGTGCCTGATTCAAGCCATTGTATGCATGTGCATGCAGAAGGTCGAAAATTAAAAAGAAAAACTGAAGAACTAACTCATTTAAACTATGGTATTAGCAAAAAAAATGATGAATATACCATAGACTGCCAGAAAAATGAATACATTTGTCTTGGAGGAAACACAGCTAGATTGCGTCTTAGAAGTGAGGATGCACTTTGAACATGTTATCACAGAGATAAATCCTTAGAGAAGAACATCATGCTTGGTAAAGTAGAGGATTAATGAGAAAAGGAAGATTCAATGTACTAATGGACCTTGTGAACAGCAATCTACAAAATCCTCAGAAGGGATCTAGATGGTGTGCAGACAAAATCCATCTGATGCCAATAATGAAGTCTATCATTGCATGTCCTCTTCTGAATCTGGCTTGAGTTTCTGGTATTGTTCCAACCTTTTTGTACTATCTTTAGCTTAGTTTTACTTGGATGTGATATTAATGACATTGTTAGAAGATTTCCACATTCTGTTGAGTCACCTTTTTTTGGAAGGCATACAAATAGGAATCTCTTCATATCAGTTGGCCAGGTAACTATCTTCCAAATTTTTTGGCATAGATAAGTGAACACCTCCAGTGCTGCATCAGTTTGATAAAACATTTCAATATCTCTTCCATCAATTCCAGAACCTTGCTTTTCACGAATGACTTAAGTGCAATTTGTAATTCTTCCCTCAATATCACCAATTCTTGATCATATGGTACCTCTTGAAATGGTTGAACACTGGCCAATTATTTTTGGTACATTGACTCTGTGTCCTTCTTCTTCTTCTTCTTCTTCTTCTTCTTCTTCTTCTTCTTCTTCTTCTTCTTCTTCTTCTTCGTCGTCGTCGTCGTTGTCTTTGTCGTCTTCGTCTTCTTCTTTGTCTTCTCCTTCTTTTTCTTCTTCTTTTCATGCTTCCTGTGCCGTTCTATATTTTTTACATAGAATCCTTCAATATTGCAACCCAAGGATTGATATTTTCTTCAGTTCTTTTATCCAGAGAAATGCTGATCATGTTCTCCCCTTTTGATTTTTTAACTCCAGATTTTGGCAATTTCATTAAAATACTTTACTGTGTTCTGGAGCTACCCTTTGAAATTTTTTGCTCAGCTCATCATTTCTCCCAATTGTTTTCATTTCTCTATGCTTAAGAACAAGTTTCAGAGTCTCTTCCGGTATCCACTTTGGCCTTTTCTTTCTCTCTAGTCTTTTTATTGATGACCTTTTGCTTTTTTCATGTATGATGATTTGGTCTTTGATAATTAATGTCTAATGCTTCAAATCTGTTCTTGAGATGGCCTCTAAATTCAGGAGAGATATGTTCAAGGTTATATTATTGTTCTTATAGATTTATTTTTATTTTCTTCAGCTTCTGCCTGAACTTGCATATAAGTAGTTGATGGTCTGTTCCAAAGTCTG
>NW_006408609.1:11953321-11958300 GCF_000296735.1 Chrysochloris asiatica | reverse complement strand
CAGTATGGATTGCACCTCATTTAAAAATAAACAAAAATCCTCACAACTGGTTCAATAAATAACATTATGTAAATGGAGAAATGATGGTCATTATTAAAAACTTAATTTTACTTGGTTCTACAATCAATACTCACAGAAACAGCAGTCAAGAAACCAAAGGACATATGCACTGCAAAAGATTCCTTAAAGTGGTCAAGATCAAAAATGTCACTTTGAGGACTAAGGTTTGCCTGACACAATTCATAGTATTTTTTATCACCTCATAGACATGTATAAGCTTGAACATGAATAAGGAAGAGTGTAGAAGTATCAATACATCTGAATTATGGTGGTAATTAAGAATACTGAATGCCCCCATGGACTCCCAGAAGGACAAATAATCTATCTTGGATAAAATGCAGCCAAATTGTTCCTTAGAAGCAAAGGTGGCAAGACTTTATCTCTCATACTTTGGGCATGTTTTCAGGCTGTATCAATCCATGGAGAAGGATACCATGTTTGATAATCTGCAGGGCCAGAAAAAAAGAAGAGCCCCAGTGAGATGGATTAACATGGTGCCAGTAATAATGGGCTGAATTATGGCAATGATTGTAAAGACAGTATTTTGTTTTGTTGTTCATAGGGTTGCTATGAGTCATAACCAACTTGATGATACCTAATAACATTCTGTCAAATCCTAACAGAAACATTGAGACAGATATCCCTATCACCTTAGTTTCTTAGATGGAGAAACTGAGGCTCAGAAACCTGTTATAGCATATCTTAAGGTTGCATAAGTATTGAATAACAGGACCAGGATCTAAACTTGAATACTGTGACTGTATTTAGTGAAAAACTGGACTCTTTAAAATATGTGTATGTTTTATACTCATATACATTGATATGAGTATAAAATATAGTAAAATTTACATGAAATATATATGTATTTTTATTTTTAAAAATATACGTATTGTTTACTGTATGGCTCAGAAATCACTCAACTTTGTATGTGCCCTCAAGAAGTAAGAGCTGTGACATGTGCACATTTATGTTCATTCGAGCACTATTCACAATTGCAAAATAGATCTGTGTTGGAAGAAGTATAGCTAGAGTGCTCCTTGGAAGCCAGGATGTCCAGACTTCATCTTTCACACTTTGGACATGTTGTCAGTAAGTACCGGTAACTGGAGAATAATATCATGTTTGGTAGTAAAATGGAGAGTCAGAGAAAAAAGAGGAAGACCCCCAACGAGATGGATTGGTACAGTGGGGTTGGCCCAGGATTGGGCAGTGTTTCATTCTGTTGTGCATAGAGTCGCTATGAATTGGTACTGACTCAATGGTACCTAACACCAATAACAACCTTGGTGAGTAGTAACTGAGATCTTAAAAGGTCATGTACACTCATCTATGGTTCAACTATTGATTTCTCCTGTGCAGGGGAAAGAAATAAAGAAAATTGAAGACACTTGAGATCAATTAGTCCAATGAACTTTTGAAACATGAGCATAAAATCTTCATGACCCTGAAACCAGAATAACTAGTTTGTGCTCAGCTACTGCTGAGTTCCCAACTGCTCAGAATGGGAATGCATTAGAAGGTCCTGAATAGAGTAGGAGAAAATATGGAGCAAAACTCAAAATTATATATAAAAAAGACCAGGTTTACTGATGAGAAAGAGATGGAAGATCCCTGAGATTATGGCCCTTGGTCACCCTTCAGGTGTGCAGCTGAACTCACTCTTGTGGCTAAATTTTCAGTTAAGTAGTAGTTAGGTATAGAAGGGGGACAGCTACACTAGTGAAGTATGGACACATGGAATGGTCAACCATTCAAGATCAAAAGGACATCATTTACCTGAAAATAAAATTTTGAAGGGTTGAGAAAGAAGGTGGTATGCAAAAAGAATCACAGGGAGAATGTGGGATAACGTTACGTGGAGAGTATTGCAATCATTGAGATGAAATGAAGTATGCAATTTGTTGAATGTAAAACTAATGATCTGCTCAGTAAGCCTTCACTCAATTCACAATAATATATATATTTTTAATATGTATTTTTGCACATCAGTTTGTAACTGTAGTTAAAATTTGAGAATTGTTAATGCCCTTGAGTCAGTTCTGACCCATAGCGAACCTGTATGGTTGGTGGTTACATTCCATGGAGTCAGTTCTGACTCATAACCACCCAGTACAGGGTTTCCAAGGCTATAAATCTTTATGGGAGTAGAAAGCTTCATCTTTCTCCCATGGAACAACTGATAGTTTTGAACTGCTGACCTTGAGGTTAGGAGCCCAATTCGTAACCACTAATCTACCAGAGCTCCTTATAGCAACCCTCTATAGGGTTTCCACGCTTGAGTCCATCCATGCTGCCACTTGGCCAATCCATCTCGTTAGGGTTGGCCCAGGATCGGCAGTGCTTCATTTTGCTGTGCATAAGGTCACTCTGAGTTGGTACCAACTCGATAGCGCCTAACAACAACAACTTAGGGTTTTCAAAGAGCAGCAGATTGAGTTTGAACCACTGACCTTGCAGATCAAACTGGTTTTGCAGTCCAGCACATTAGCTCACAGACCACACCAGGATTCCACTTGAGAGTAAGACTAGGCAATTAAAATGAGAAAGTTTTGACTTTTTAACTTCCTGCAATTTCGTATTTTTAAAGAGTCAGTTCACAACACAATTATCCAGACACTTAAATTCAGGCTGTACCTATGGCTTAGCTTCTGTTGCAAAATTTCTCACTTGATTCATCCAGGGAAAATTTACAAACATTAGACATTGTTTAGACCAGTTTCTCTAAGTTTGATGTTATGTTTCTAACTCTTTTTCTTTTCATTATATCAGCCATTCTTATTTCAACTGTGATTTCTTACTCACTGGGATTTTATTTATTTATGAGCCTCCTGTATTTACTGCATGATTCATTGTCACTAGTTTTCTTTTTTTTCCTTCTGAGCTAATCTGAACATGAATATTGGTCATGTGGACTTAACTTCTTTAGCAGTAAGGAGATTGATTGCAATGCCATCATAATACCCTTTCTCCCTGTGGAATTTGTATATATTTTGAACAATTGCACCTGCCTGCAGTGAGACTAGGGATATATTTTCAGGGGCTTTGGGTTATTACTCATGGCTCTTTGTGGGAAAGAAGGACTAAGGGGAGTTTTCGAAGAAGCAGGAGAGTGTTGGTAGTGTGCTGTGGTTGGGGGTGGGTGAAGAGTGCATAATCCATTTACAAACCCAAATGTCCATGTAACTAGAATCCTCTCAGTTTAGTACTTATCTACTTGACCTTGCTGACACCTCATTAATACAAGTTCTGATCTTTGAAAACTATATGCATTTGTAGTCTATGATCTCATTTCCTCCTCTATCTTTCCTCTGCTTTTTAAGTTGCTATCCCCTATCTTCTAGATTTTGCAATTATCCCAGACCCTGTTTGGCAAACTCCAGAGCATGCAGAGTTGTATGTTCAATAAAGATTCAATAAAGATACAAAAAATACTTTAGATTTTAGTATAAGCATAAAAGAAAACCATAAAAAATCTTTGAAGGTGTGAGACATGACATTTATATGTCAAAAGATGACACGATAATGAACTAACTGCATAGAGGAAGGTTGGAAGCAGGCAGACAAATTAAGAGTTATTCCAGGAGTTAAAATGAAAAGAGTAGTTTGAAGAATTTCTTAAGAGTCAGATTCAATATAATAGGAGATAGATTAGGGTGAGGAAGAAACATCAAGAAGAATTCTCAAAATATAAATGACTGTTAGTAATAGTGTTGTCAATTGCAGTAGAGTCAGTTTTGACTCTTAGTGACGCTGTGTAGGGTTTCTGAGGAGCAGCTGGTGGGCTGGAACCGCCAACCTTGAGGTTCAAACCTACCTTGAAGTCCAGTATACCACACCAGGACTCCTTAGTAATATTGTTATTGTTGTTGTTAAGTACCGTTGAGTCGATTCTGACTCATACTAATATTAGGAGATATCAAAATGGTAATTAAACATAAAGATTAAAGGGAAAACAATTGAAATTGATAATAGCTCTCTTAATTACTACCTATGGGTTCTATGAGTTTGAACAACCGACCTTGCAATTAGAAGTCCAGTGCTTATCCATCAGCGCCACATGTTGCTGTTAAGTGCCGTGCAACCTCATAGCAATCCTGTATAGGGTTTTCAAAGAGCAGCTCATACGTTTGAACTGACATACTGGCAGTTCAGACCGGCCATGTGTTGTTTATCCTACAGCGCCACATCAGGACTCCACATAGGAAGCTAATTTTTATATTTAGTGTGATTGTTTTGTGAGAACACACTTCATATTTCATCCTCCTATACTTCATTCTGAGGAACCTCAGTAGTACAATAATTGATTAAATTGCTAACCAAAAGGCTGGCAGTTAGAACCCACCCATAGGAGAAAGACCTGGATCCATAGTAAAAAGATCTGTTGATCTTCTCTTATAAAGATTGTTGTTGCTGTTAAGTGTCATTGAATGGGTTCTGACTCACAGCATCCTGCATAGGGTTTTCTCATGAACAGCTGGTGAATTTGAATCACTGACATTGCAGGTCAAATCAAACTTTTGTGGTCCAGTGCTTATCCTCCAGAGCCTCAAAGATTACAGCCTTAAAAACTGTTTGTAGCATTTCTACACTGTCACATAGCGCACTATAAGTAGAGTCAGGTCTAATGCATAGCAGTTCTGTATAAGGTTGTACAGGCACCTTTATTTTGTTTTTCCTATTAAAAAGAAAATAATATATTCCTTTCTTTGCACTTATGGATTAAACAGGATATTATTTGAATTTTCAATTATCTTTAGTTTTGTCAATGTAGCTATAAATATAAATATATATATATATATATTTACATATGCATACATATGTGTATATATGTATGTGCGTATATATGTATATATACATATATACACACTATATATATATATACATAATGTGTATATATATATAATGTATATATATGTCTG
>NW_006408609.1:11947572-11953221 GCF_000296735.1 Chrysochloris asiatica | reverse complement strand
ATACACAATATAAGGAGCCCTGGTAGTGTAGTGGTTATGAATAGGGCCGAGAACTGCAAGGTCAGCAGTTCAAAACTACCAACTGTTCCACGGGAGAAAGATGAGGCGTTCTGCTCCCATAAAGATTTACAGCCTTGGAAACCCTGTACAGGGTCGCTATGAGTTGGAACTGACTCCAAGGCACATAATAGCAACAACAATATACACAATATAGGAGTCTTGGTATGGTGCTATAGGTTAACACGCTAGACTGCAAAGTTGGTTTGAACCACAAGGTCGGTGGTTCAAGCTCACCAGCCACTCCTTGGAAACCCTACATAGGGTTGCTATGGATAAGAACTGACTCAACAGCACTCAACAATAACAACATAATATATATATATATATATACATACACACTGTTTTTGGTATTTTGCCTTCTCTAAGATAGGTTCCCTATCTATCATTTATTGCTTAATTTTCTTTATTAGTTTTATGTTTTCTCTTCTTAAATAATTGTTTTATAATTTTTCAAATAGATCTTATTACTGAAAATTTATCTTTCACATAAGCTTTAAAATAAACTTACAAAAAAAATACTGTTGGGTATTGATTTACATTACATAGGTTTGTTTGTATATTTATTAATTAGGAAAAACTATATTGAGCCATACAATATATTAAGATGCTTTCTCTCTTCATTTATTCAAGTATGATTATGCCATTCAGTATATATTTATAATTTTCTCGTTACAAGCCAAAATATAATCTCATGACTTTAAACTCTGTAATCCATCTCTAATTATACCTCTTTTTCATTCTTAATATTTTATGACTTTTTTTATATTTTTCTTGGATTAGGCTTTTCTAATGTTTGCCTCTTATCTAATGCAGCACATTGGCTGTGCAGGATAAGCACTGGATTGTGAACCACATGATCTGTAGCTCAAGTCCACCAGTACCACAGGAAATAGGTTCACAGCCTCAGGAAACCTATACTTGAATCAAAACTGCTCAATGGCACTTAATAACAACAACAATAATGTTTGTCTGGATTATTAATCTTCTTACTAAATCAAGTTTTTCATTTGTTGGTCATTTGTATTGGTTATTTCATATAATTTTTTTTGTTTGTTACATGCCGTAGGGTTGATTCTCCTGGTGTGGTGTTGTGGGTTAATTTGCCAGATTGCAAACTCATTTGAACTGCAAGGTTCACCAGCTGCTCCTTGGAAACCCTATACAGGGTCACTGTGGGTCAGAATCAACTCGACAACATTTAACAACACCATGTACAACAGAACAAAACACTGCTCTGTCTGCAGAATCCCCATTATCAATGTTATGTTTGAGCCTACTTTTGCAGACACTGTCATTTTATATCATTAATGGTCTTTCTATTTTCCCTGTAGTTTACCAAATATGGTGTCCTTCTACAGGGACAGATCCCTTCTGATAATGTGTCCAAAGTACATGATATGAAGTCTCACCATCCTTACTTCTAAACAGAGCATTATAGCTCTACTTAATCCAAAACAGACTTGTTCATTTCTCTATTAGTCCATCGTATATTCAATAATCTTTGTCACACCATAATTCAAACGTGTCGATTCTTCTCCAGTGTTCTTTATTCATAATTTACCTTTTGAATGCTTAGGAAGCAATTGAAAATACCATGGCTTGAACCAGGCACTCCTTAATACCCAAGGATACATCTTTACTTTTCAGCACTTTATAGAGGTCATTTGTAACAGATTTACACAGTGCAATGTGTCATTTGATTTCTTAACTGCTCCTTACATGGACATATCTTTTTATTGCGTTTTCTGAGTATTTACTCTTAGTTTTTCTACTATAAAGAGTTGGAACATTTTAGTCATCATTTTATAATCCTTCTTGTAAAGAATGTTCTTAAGTACTTTACAATTTGTTAACTTGAATATGATTGTTTCTGTACTTATAAATTCTAATTTTTGGAAAGGTTACAAATTATTAGTGTTCATATATTATTATTCTTTAATACTGATTAATTGTTGAATTACTGATTGGTTCTAATTGTTTTACACAAAGTAGTTGGTACCTTTAAAAATATTCACTGAATTAAACAACAAAATCTTTTCACTCCTAATCTCAAAAAGTTCTTTTCTTTTTTAAGTTTCTATTGTGAGCTGAGTGATAGTTTACTTGGAAAAACATCGTTTTTACATCATTGTTTCATTGCAATGATTATAACCTCCTCTGTGCATCATCATTCAACAGTACTTGCTTCTATTCACTCCATGGTTCTTGTTTTTCTTTTTGCTGTGGGGAGGGATGGGTGATCGGAGAGGGGATGGACAAAAAAACACTCAGGAATATATTATAATTTAAATAACCAAGGGGCACATTCTGCAAGCCTGCCTCCTGGCCGCCATCACTCAGTCTTTCTCTTTCCATGAGTCCTCAGTTGCTCTCTCTCTCTCCATGTCATCATCTCTGTACTCGTCTTTGGTGTCACTGTTTCTGTTGTTGTTGGTGGTGGTTATGTGCCATGGAGTCAATTCTGACTCATAGTGACCCTGTACAGGGTTTCTGAGGCTGTAAATCTTTACGGGAGCAGAAAGCCTCATCTTCCTGCAGAACAACTGGTAGTTTCAAACTGCTGACCTTGTGGTTCCAGCCTGATTCATAACCACTACAGTCCTGCATTCCACTCATGATCTTCTCCCTTGATGGTCCTAGGGTCCACTGTTTCTGGGCTGTAAGATTAACTACTCCCTTCTGTTTGTTACAAAACTTCTACCATTACAGCTGTGACAATCACAATTAGTCATGATAACGATTACTCACTATTGAATCATAAGAATCTTATCCCCATCTCTTTTCACCAGACTCTACCTTCTCTTGCACACTCTTAAAACTTGTAAACCAGTCACTTCTGCCTTTATCGCCCCTTATTTTAGGTAGCCAGTGTCTAAGTTGCCTGTTCCTATCTACCCTGTGCACAGAGGAGATAGGATTGGTACTTGATGTGACGATTCATTCTCTCTCAGTTGGTATTTTGAGCTGCTGCATTCATAAGTATAGGTCAAGTTCATTGAATTGTATCCTCAATTCTTTTTTTTTTTAAATCTTATTTCATTGGCCAATATTTTTAGTGTAATTAGACATGACAGCAGAAGTGACATTTCTATTCCTGACTTTAGTAGCAAAGTGTCTAATGTATTTCACGAGCTGTCTAAGGCATGATATTCATTATGGGTTTCTTATGAATACACAAGACCAGATTGAAAGTTTTATTGTATTCCCAGTTTCCTAGGAGTTTTTGTTTGTTGATTTTTTGATAAATATTATTATATTTTAGTATTATTATTGTTTTGTGTTACACAATATTGTCAAATTTTATTCTGAAGGTGTCATTATACGTGGTTATTTTTGTGTACATTGACTGTGTGTTTCAAACAAATGTGTATTCACTTTTAAATTCAGTATTGCTGTTATTTATGCTATTAAAGTCCTTCCTTATATTCTGAGGTTTTAGATTATTTATCTGCTATATTCTTCAAAATGTCTAGCAAAGTCTTTTATATTTATTGTAAAAATGCCCATTTCCTATATGCTAGGTTCAAAACACTTTACGAACATTTTATATTTTTGAGTGGATCATTTCGTTTTCAGCATGTAGTATCCCATTTTGTATTTTTTAACAATTTTCACACTAGATTTTTGTTTTCTTATGTTAGAAATGCTACATCATGAATATGTAGATATATGACACAAAACCAAGCTCAGTTCATTAATCAATTCTATGTTGTTGTTGTTAGGTGCCATTGAGTTGGTTCCAATTCATAGCAAACCTATGCACAACAGATTGAAACAATGCCCAATCAATTCTATAAGAGGCATTAATAGTATCGTAGTTGGATCTAGTGCGGCTCTGTAGAATAAAGCACTAGACTGCTAATCACAAGGTTTGTAGTTCAAACCATCCAGTCATTCCTTAGAAATCCCATACAAGATCTATTTGAGCCAGAACTGATTTGTCAGCACTTAACAACAAAAGCAACAACTTGGACCTCATAGAAGACATACTATAAGATATATGTACTTGTAAGAAAGGAAGAAAGAGATTTAAAAGTATAACTGAAATAGATGACTCAAACAGAAAAAGCCATTTTCAAGGACAATTGGGTTTAGTTTTTTGATGACATTAAGATAATGACAAAGATATTACTATAAGGTCTTTCAAAACAAGCTTTATAATTTAAGTTCATTAAACTTAGAGAAAAGTCTCATTTCAAGTTTTTATGGTTATTAGGAAACAATTTATGTGTCTCATTTTTCCCCTGACATTAAAATAATTGCCTGGAACATAGTGGGACCTCAAAGACATATGCTTACTTGAATTGATAATGGAGAGCAGCTTTCCAATTTGCACCTTATCTTACCAGCACCATTTTTGTTCATAATATTTACCTATTCCACCCTTTATGTAACTCAGGAAGTAGAGGAGTTCAACAAAAAAAGTTCCATCATTTTTAATGTTGCAGATTTCATAGTTTTTAATGCAGTAAAGATGTCCAAGAGTGAATGTAGATGGAGATAAAGCAGAAACAGAAAACAGATGGCCATGTGTAAGAAACTGAAAATACAAAAAGCACATGTTTTGGCTGAATAGTCTTCCAAGTAATTTTGTCAGCAAATAATTTTGTCAGTAAAAGGAAAGTAGCTATTGGATGTCATAGGGTCAAGTAATATTTGTTTTCAAGGAAAATAGACAATTCCATATTTTTACAAGGAGAGTGGGAGGAATAATGGTGCTGAAGCTAGACTACAGATATGGAAGTTAAAAGTAGCAAGAACATGGTTTCTTGTCTCCAATTTTGTCTATTCAACCCTGACCCCTCTACCACCACCATCATTATGTCAGTTTTGCATATGGAAAAAATTTTTAAAGCAAAAAATCAAAATATAACCTTATCTGATCAAAATTTATGATAAACTTAATCTCCCTGAAAAATTCATTTGTATTTTGAACAAATTTTTAGTTTTGCTGGGCTGTTTTGTTTTGTTTTGCCCAAATTAATGTCGAACTAGTAGAATGTGTTGGAGAAAGTTCAGGAAAACCCTGACCTGAATGTCAGTAAATTGGACCAGTTAATATTGGCTTTAATTTAATTATTTTTAGATAAGAGATCTGTATTTTGTTGGTTTAAACCTCTAATAATTTAACATGTTCTTTATTTTTCTCTGATTTTTTATTAGTTCTTAACTCACTGTTGTCAATTCTGACTCAGAACTATCCTATATGAGCTTTCTGAGCAGAAAGTCTCACCTTTTTTCTTGAATGACTGGTGGGTTTGAATTTACAACCTATTGAGTAGCCAACCAACATTTAGCCCACTGAACTTCTAGGGATTTTCCTTTATTTTTAGGAGAGTTATTTTCTAATTTTGTCCTTTTTTTGTTGTTGTTTAACAAGGTGCAAGATGGAAAGGGATTTTTGTCCATTTCTTCCTCTTTCTTGCTGCAAGGTCACATGTAAAAAGAAAATTAAGGACACCAAGAAAGATGTGTAAGTACTGGGAGGTAGGGATCAATCATGCAGCCATCCTATTCTTTATACAGTGGTCTCTTATATAGAGTTTTCTCTTTTCTTTGTACAGGTTTTTTTTTTTTTTTTTTTTTTTT
>NW_006408609.1:11945516-11946627 GCF_000296735.1 Chrysochloris asiatica | reverse complement strand
ACATTTAGTTGTATAATCACTATAAAAACCAACTTTAAATTTGTTTTTGACCTTCCCAGAAATGTTGCAAGGGGTTTTCTCTGAGTAGCTTCCTGACATATAATTCTACCTCTTATTTTACTTCATATTTTATTGAAGTCTAATTTACGTACAGTGGAATACATCAGTCTTAATTGTAGCATGAGTGACACATGCATATACTTTTAGAATATGTAACAAATGCACGTACCTGTTATCCCTGCCTCCCTACCAAAATATAGAAATGGTCTCTCACCCAACAAAGCTTCTTCCTTTCCCTTCTAAATCAATTTATACTCAGAAGTAACTATTTTTCTGATTTCTATTACCAAGAATTAACTATCTTTCTTCCATATACCTTACAAATTAATGTTTTGTTTTTTGTTTTTAATTATCCAAATTTTTTATTATATTATTAGTCAATAATTTTAATTACTTAGAAGTTTTCTATTGTATGAATGAACCACAATTTGTCCATTTTCCTGTTGATGGACAGTAGTGTTGTTTTCACTTAGGGGTATGTATAGAATAGCCCTACTCCAAAAATTTATTTTTCCAAAATTTGATATGCAAGTCCATTTATTTTCAGTGAGATATATGTACTGAAAATGCATTGGAATTTTCCATTCACATTTTTTCCAGAATTCATTCTGTCCAACCTTGTGTGAATGCAACTTGATATTCATAAAATAATCAAGAAATAACCTACATATATCTTTCTACTTCCTTTTTTGTGCAGTTCCCTTCTACAATCACACTCTGTAAAACACCAAAATCCAGGCAAGAACCAATACCAACTATCATACACAAGGGAGGCAGACAACACTGTGTGAAAGTTACTCTGAGTTAAGCAATAAGAAGTGTGAAAAGGGAAGCCCACATCCTGATCACATCTATGTGTAGGCAATAAGAAAGCATAAAATATACCAATATACCAAAACACACACTCAATTAAGTATTAAGGCCACAGCTAAACATTAAACATGTCCAAAAAGCAAAAACAGATGACCACATCAGCACATGTTCAGAAACAAGATAAAATGTCTGAGACAAATGACCTAGAGGTACACATGGACTCCATCCCAGAAGGAGG
>NW_006408609.1:11903461-11930432 GCF_000296735.1 Chrysochloris asiatica | reverse complement strand
TGACTGATCCCTCCTTATACTATGTCTAAAGTATGGGAGACGATGTCTGGCCATCCTGACTTCCAAGGAGCACTATGGCTGTACTTCCAACACAGATCTATTTGTTCTTTTGGCAGCCCATGGCACTTTCAGTATTCCCCTCCAACACCATAACTCAAGTGCATCAATTCTTCTATGGCCTTCCTTATTCACTATCTAACTTTCACATGCATATAAGAATGCCATGGCTTGTGTCAGGTGCACCTTAGTCCTCAAACTGACATATTTATTCATCAACATTTTGAAGATTTCTTGTGCCCAATTCAACATGTGTTTTGATTTCTTGACGGCTGCTTCTGTGAGTGTTGATGGTTAATCGGAGCACAAAGAAGTCTTTGACAACTTCAATATTTCTCTATAGCAGTATTGAACATTAGTATCACATGCAAGTAAAATTTTGCTGAAGAGACCAAAAATAGTTGTACCAATGCATTGAGAGAGAATTGCCTGAAAACTCAATCTAGATTCAGAAGAGGACATGGAACTAACATGTTGTTAGTTGCCATCAAATTGGTACCAACTCACAGCGACCCTATGCACAACAGAATGAAACACTGCCTGGTCTTGCGCCAACCTCACAATTGATGCTACCTTTGAGCCCATTGATGCTACAATGGGATCCATCTGATACCAGTTGGATCTTGGCTGAAAGCAGAGAATATCAGATATTTACTTGTTTATCATTGACTATACAAATTCATTCATCTGTGTGGATTATAACAATCTATGGATACTATTGTGAATAATCTGAATTACAGAACACTTAATTGTGCTCACACAGAACCTGTTCACAGACGAAGAGGCAGTTGTTCAAACAAAACAAGGGAACACTATATGGTTTGAAATCAGGAAAGGTATGTGTCATGACTGTATCCTTTCACCATACTTATTCAGAAAACTGGACTGTAAAAAGAAATATACATCAGGATTGGATGAAGATTCATTCACAATCTGAGATATGTAGATGACATATTCTTGCCTCCTGAAAGCAAAGATACCTTGAAGTACTTACTGATGAAGCTCCAAGAACAACCTTTAATGTGGACTACACCTCAACCTGAATAAAACAAAAATCCTCGAACTGAACCAGTAAGCATCATCATAATAAATGAAGAAAATATTGAATCTATCTAAGACTTCGTTTTACTTGGACCCACAATCAATGTCCATAAAATCAACAGTCAGGGAATCAAAGAACACATTGTACTGGGCAAATATGCTATAAAAGACCTCTTCAAAGTGTTAAAAAGCCAAGATGTTACTTTGAAGACTAAGGTGGAGTTGATGCAATTTTCCGTTGCCTCATACATGAAACATGAACAATGAATAAGGAAGACTGAATAGGAATTAATGTCTTTGACTTATGGTGTTGGCCAAGAATATTACATATAACCTGGACTGCCAAAGAATGAGCACATCTTGGAAGTAGAGCCTTAATGTTCCTTCAAAGCCAGGATTTTGTCTCACAAACTTTGGACACGTTATAAGAAGAGACTAGTTTCTGAAGAAAGACATCATACCTGGTAAAGTAGAGTCTGCAATAAAAGAAAGACCTCCACAATAAGCTAGATTGGCAAAGTGACTGCAACAATGCACTCAAACCTAATCATTGTGAGGTTGATGCAGGCCTAGGCAGTGCTTTTTACTGCTGTGTGTTGTATCACTAAGTTAAACCCGACATGATGGCACCATACATAAACATAATTTGTCATTTTAAAATTGCTATTTAGGTTTAATATGATTGGTGACTGGTGGTTATATGTTGTGGAGTCGATTCTGACTCATAACAAGCCTTCATAGTGTTTTTGAGGCTGAAAGTTCTGGTATGGCACTGTGGGTTAATGCACCAGATTGCCAAGCTGTTTGAATTACAAGGTTAGTGGTTCAAGCTCACCAGCTGCTCCTCGGAAACCCTATACAGGGTCACTATGGGTTGGAATCGACTTGACAGCACTTCACAACAACACAACAACAAAATCTTTACAGGAGCAGAAAATGTCATCTTTTTCCCACAGAACAGTTGGTAGTTTCAAACTGCTGACTTTGAGATTGGCAGTCCGACTCATAACCACTATGCTACCAGAGTTCCTTCCACCAACATCCCAGAACTATCTGTGACTTCAAATCAAGTAAGGTCAGGAAAAACAGTTTTGTTTAACTGTTTATTTTGTCTAATTTCTACAATAGCTGGTGTAAGAATCATAGTGTTCATATATTAAAAAGTAGATTTAATTCTAAGGGTCACAATTTAATAAGATCATTACAATTTAAATGAAATAGAGGGAAAAGTAACCTGGGTGTGATGGAATTTTTAAAAAAAATAGTTTAAACAAATGGGGACATTAAATTAAAAGTGACCACTTTTCAGAGTATATGTAATAACTGCTTTAAATTCACTGAAGTTATTTTATGTAAATTGAGTTGTAGACTTTCTCTACAATGCTTTAAAGAAAATTGTGAGACCCAACAGGTGACTAGAGACAAATTTTCATCTCAATATCAATAGAAGTTGTCATACAGATAAAGGTAAGAACATTAAAATAAAATGTCTTAAGGATATTTTGAGAACTACATGTTTTTTTACAACCCAGAGACTGAATTTGTTCATTGGAGAAAATGCAGAAGCAGTTTATACATTGTTCAGCTAACAGACCAGTTTAATATCAAATTAAATGTGTAACAATTTGACTCCATTAATAAACACATACATTTTGAGCTCCTACTGTGTGAAATTTGGAAGACAACTATCTGGCTGACTGATTGGAAGAGATCCATATTTGTGCACATTCCAAAGAGAGGTGACCAACGGAATGCGGAAATCATCGGACAATCTCTTTGATAGCTCAAGCAAGTAAAGTTTTGCTAAAGGTAATACAGAAACAGCTACAATCATACATTGACAGAGAACTTCCAGAGGTTCAAGCTGGATTCAGAAGAGGCTGTGGAATGAGAGATATCATGGCTGATGTCCAATGGATCTTGGCTGAAAGCAGAGAATATCAGAAAGATGTTTACCTATGCTTTATTGACAAAGCAAAGGCTTTCGATTGTGTGGTTCATGACAAGCTATGGACAACATTGAGAGAAGTATGAGTATTCCAGAACACTTAATTGTACTTCTGAGAAATCTGTACCTGGACCAAGAAGCAGTTGTTCGAACAGAGCATGGGAACACTGAATGTTTTAAAATAAAGAAAGGTGTGCGACAAGGTTGTATTCTTTCACCATACTTATTCAACCTGTATGCTGAGCAAATAATACAAGAAGCTGAGTTCTATGAAGAAAAACGTGGCATCAGGATTGAAGGAAGACTCATTAACAACCTGCTACATGCAGATTATACAACCTTGTTTGCTGAAAGTGAAAAGGATTTAAAACATTTACTGATGAAGATCAAAGAGCACAGCCTTCGGTATGGATTACATCTCAATGTCAAGAAAACAAAAATCCTCACTGCTGGATCAATAAACTACATTCTTATCAATGGAGAAAAGATTGAGGTTCTCAAGGACTTCATTCTTCTTGGATCAACTCATGGAAGCAGCAGTCAAGAGATCAGACAATGTATTGCATTAGGCAAATAAGCTGCACATGAACTTTTTAAAGTGTTGAAGAGCAAAGATGTCAGCTTGAGGGCTAAGGTACTCCTGACCCAAGCCATGGTATTTTCAGTAACCTCATATGGATGTGAAAGCTGCACAGTGAATAAGGAAGATTGTAGAAAAATTGATGCCTTTGAATTATGGTATTATAGGAGAATATAATAAGTGCCATGGGCTGCCAAAATAGCCAATAGATCTGTTTTGGAAGAAGTGCAGCCAGAGTGCTCCTTGGAGGCCAAGATGGCTGTACTTCGTCTCTCATACTTTGGACATATTGTCAGGAGGGAACAGTTGCTGGAGAAGGATATCATGCTTGGTAAGATGAAGGGTCAGAGAAAAAGAGGAAGACCCCCAACAAGATGGATTGGCCAGGTGTCAGCATTGATGGACTCAAGCATGGCAGCAGTAGTGAGGTTGGCCAGGGATCGGACATTGTTTCATTCTGCTGTGCATGGGTTCACTGTGAGTCGGTTCCGACTAGATGGCACCTAACAACAACAACAACTATGTGAAAATCACTTAGGAAATTGTTTTATTTTCTGCAAAGAGGACTTATATATAAAGATCACTTACCAAGAGATTCAGAAATATTTTGCCACCTCCTTGCTTGGAATTATGGCTTCCTTTAAGAGATGTTACTTGTGGGAATTTTGGGCATGAACACGTATACATACAAATAAAATAATATGATATAAAACTTGGAAGAAAAAAAAAAAAGCCAAGGTGAAATGTTGAGTTGATATTTATTTTTACCAAAAATTATTGTAATTGTATTTTCAAGAATAGCCAACATATCAGAAAATAAATCATTAACACAAAAGATAATTGAAGCAGAGACTGGTGAAAACACAAAACATGTACTGTTTTGTGGCTTAACCTCAGCATAAACTCATATAACATGTTTGGTATCTGTTTCCAAAATACGGTCTTTCCAAAATGATTTTCATCTTTGGTATGCCTTGCAAACAGTTTATGTGTCATCATGTTACCCTTTGAATCATTACCAAATACACAATTTAAGAGGGTATCAACATTTATGGGGGAATCAAATTGCCCTTTGAACTGACATTAGCAAATATGCAGCATGATTTAATGCAACATTTCCTATTGCCTTGAAAGTAGTGACGTTGTTAAAGCTTGAAATTCCCTGTTGCTAAATGTCATTGAGCTGGTTTGACTCATAGCAACCATGTATAGGATTTCTGAGGTTTTTAAATCTTTGCAGGAACAGAAGCCCTCAAATTTCTCCCACAGAGTAGTTGATAGCCTCGAACTGTGAACCTTGTGGTTCACAGTATGTTGTTTGTCTTATAGAACTACTGTGTTCGCAGAAATTCCTCAATATTGTAAACTTATGCTTATGTATGAGGTTATTATATAAATATCTGGAGTCCTGGTGTGGAGTTCTAGGATAAGCACTGAACCATAAGGCTTATATAAACTTCAAGGTTGCTGGTTCAAACTCACCAGCCACTCCTAAAAAATCTTATACAGGGTCACTATGAGTCTGAATAGACTTGAAGGGCACTTAACAGCAACATGTAAATGTCTAAATAACAAATATCATTGTCCTCATCAACTAGTAGTACTGTTGTTAGTTACTGCTGTAGTTATAACAGAAACACTACAAATTAACAAATAGAAATTCATTTTCTCACAGTCTAAGCATTAACAAACAAATTTATTTTCTCATAGTTTTGGAGGCTACATGTTCAAATTTAGGATACTAGCTATGGGAAGGCTTTCTCTGTCACTTCTGGAGGAAGGTCCTTCTCTAAGCTTCAGCTGTTGGGTGATCTTAACATAACGTGGTATCTGTTTTTCTCACCTCAGCTCCTGGCTTGCTTGTTTAATTTCTTTCATATATCAGTAGAGATTAACCGAAACACACCCAATACAAATCCTGTCTTTTTAGCATAACAAGGCCAACCCATTATATAATGGGATCACAGCCACAGGCATACAGATTGTTGTTGTAAAATGCCCTCTTTTCAGTATTCAAGGAGAGACTGGTGGGTATGAATCACTGATCTTGCAATTTAAAAGGACCTTGTAGTCCAGTGCCTTATCCTGTGATAAACCACCAAGACTCCTGTATAATACATAATTTTGGGGGACATGATCCAAACCAAAGTTGCCATTGAGAATGAAACGTTGCCTGATTTTGATCATCTTTAAGATAGTTCAGTGCCATAGGGTTGCCATAAATCAAGCCAACTTGAAGGCAACTGTTATGGATAGAATTTTGTCCCCAAAAATTATGTATTATAAATTCTAACCTCTAGGACCTCTGGTAGGGTAGTGGTTACGAATCGGGCTGCAAACCTTAAGGTCAGCAGTTCGAAACTACCAGCTGTTCCGCGGGAGAAAGACGAAGTGTTCTGCTCCCGTAAAGATTTACAGCCTCAGAAACCCTGTACAGGTTCGCTATGGGTCAGAATCGACTCGATGGCACATAACAGCAACAACAACATGCTACTGGAGCCTGGTTCGGTACTATAAGATAACCTCTGGATTGCTAACTGCAACATCAATGGTACAAACACACCAGCCACACCTTGGAAAATGTATAAGACTGTAAGTTTCTCTATGACTATGCAAAGGCTTTCAATTGTATATATCATGACAAGCCATGAATGATAATGAGTATTCCATAACACTTCATTGTGTTCATATGGAACCTGTACATAGACCAAGAGACTGAACAAAAGGATACTGAATGGTTTAAAATCAGGAAATGCATGTGCCAGGGTTGAATTCTTTCACCATACTTATTCAATCTGTATGCTGAGCAAATAATTCAAGAAACTGGATTATATGAAGAGCATGGCATCAGGATTGGAGGAAGAGTCATTATAAACCTGTCAGGAAGCCATTAAGACAAGCAATCAAATTCCCCTCTAAGACTAAAACTCAAAAGGAACATCTGAGCAGGCATGTAAGCTTGCTGATGATCCTATTGGTCTACTGGTGAATGGAAAGGGGGAAAGGCAGTAATGAAGAAATGGGCTGAGTTCAACCACATTCCATAGACTCCTGTTGACCTGGAGATGAGAGAGAGAAGAGAAAGGGTTGCTTGGTCCAAAGCGTTGTGATCTAGAGACATCCGAGCCCATGGACAAGGACAGATTCATAGAGGGTTGGGGCTAAGAGTGAAACATCCAGCAGATATGAAGTGAGGAGAGGCACACAAGAAAACCTAAACTTGCAGAAAGTACTAATTTGACCTAGTCTCAATGGCTTGATAATCAGAATTTGACTAGAGGAAGATTAAAAAAACACACACAATAATTTTTCATAAAGGTTATGAGAGTAAATTGCTACAGTTTGAGGAACTTGATCTGTACTCATGGAGGTAGTAGCTCAAAAGATCAATAGAGAGGGAAGAATTCTTTATATCAAGTATCAATGCTATCCCCTCTGTATACAAGGTAGAGAGGGACAGGCAACTTAGACATTGGCTACCTAAAATGACAGGTATTGGCCATTTTGAATCTGACAACCACATGGTTTACTATGCTAGAATGACAATTTGAAGAAGATGGTGCTGCATTCATTGTCAAAAAGAATGTATAAAGATCAGTCATGAGGTATAATTCTGTTTGTGATAGGATAATACCCATGTGCCTACCAGGAAGAGTAGTTAATACCACTATTATTCAACTTTACTCACCAACCACTAAAGCCAGTGAAGATGAAATAGAAGAATTCTACCTACTTCTTCAATCTGAAATTGATCAAACATGCAATCAAGATGTATTGATCATTACTGGTGATTGTAATGCAAAGGTTGGAAACAAAGAGGAAGGATCCATAGCTGGAAAAAGTGGCGTTGGTGATATAAATGATGCTGGAGATCGCATGACAGAATTCTGCAAAATCAATGATTTGTTCATTTCAAAGACCTTCTTTATACAGCATAATAGACAATTATACACATGGATTTCACAAGATAGAATACACAGAAATCAGTTTGATTACATTTGTGGAAAGAGACAGTGGAAAAGCTCCATATCATCAGCCAAAATAAATCCAGGGACAGAATGTGGAACAGACCATCAATTTCTCATATGCAAATTCAGACTGAAGCTAAAGAAGATGAAAACAAGTCCACTAAAACCAAAATATGACCTTGACTATATCCCAACTGAATTTAGAGATTATCTGAAGAACAGAGTTGATATATTAGACACTAAAGACCGAAGAAGACTTTGGGGTGACATCAAGAACATCATACAGGAAGAAAGCAAAAAGTCATTAAAAAGACAGGAAAGAAGGAAAAGAACAAAATAGATGTCAGAAGAGACTCTGAAATTTGCTCTCCAGCATAGAGATGCGAAAGCAAATGGAAAAAATGAGGAGGAACAAGAGCTGAACAGAAAATTTTAAATGTCACCTTGAGAAGACAAAGTCAAATATTACAACAAAATGTGCAAAGATCTGAAGACAGAAAACCAAAAGGAAAGAACATGCTCTGCATTTCTCAAGCTGGGAGAACTGAAGAAAAATTAAACCTCAACTTTCATTATTGAAGTATTCTCTGGGCAAATTATTGAATGATGCAGAAAGGAACAAAAGAATATTGAAGGAATACACAGAATCACTGTATCAACAATAAATGATTGATGTTCAGCCATTTCAAGAAGTAGCATATGATCAAGAGTCAATGATGCTGAAGGAAGAAGTCCAAGGTGTATTGGAGGAATTGGCAAAGAATCAGGCACCAGGAATTGATGAAATAAAAATTAAAATCTTTCAAGAAAGTGAGGCAGCACTGAAGGCAATACTCATCTACGCCAAGAAATTTGGAAGACAACTATTTGGCAAACTGATAGAAAGAGATCTATATTTGTGCCCATTCCAAAGAGAGGTAACCCAAAGGAATGCAGAAATCATTGGAAAATATCTTTGATTTCCCATTTAAGTAAAGTTTTAATCAAGGTAATACAGAAAAGGCTGCAAGCATAGATTAACAGGGAACTTCCAGAGGTTCAAGCCTGATTCAGAAGAGGACATGGAATGAGGGATATCATTTCTGATGCCCGATGGATCTTGGTTGAAAGCAGAGAATACCAGAAAGATGTTTTCCTGTGCTTTATTGACTATGCAATGGCTTTTGATTGTGTGGATCATGACAAGCTATGGACAACATTGCAAAGTGTGAGTATTCCAGAACACTTAATTGTACTCATGAGGAATCTGTACGTGGACAAAGAGGCAGTTGTTTGAACAGAACATGGGAACACTGAATTGTTTAAAATTAAGAAAGGTGTGTGTCAGGTTGTATTCTTTCACCATAGCTATTCAACCTGTATGCTGAGCAAATAATCTGAGAAGTTGGGTTATATTAAGAAAAACATGGCATCAGGATTGGAGGAAGACCCATTAACAACCTGCAATATGCAGATGATACAACCTTGCTTGCTGAAAGTGAAGAGGAGTTAAAACCTTTACAGATGAAGATCAAAGAGCACAGCTTTTGGTATGGATTACATCTCAATGTATAGAAAACAAAAATCCTCACCACTTGACCAATAAACAACATTCTTATCAACGGAGAAAAGAAATCAAATGACACGTATGGCATTAGGCAAATCTGCGGCATCAGACCTTTTTAAAGTGTTCAAGAACAAAGCTGTCAGTTTGAAGACTAAGGTGTGCCTGGCCCATACTAGGTAATGCTTCTTGCTGTTGTGTGTACAGAATGAATGTGAGACTCAACTGACTCAAGGGCACCTCATAACGTTATTGTTAAATGTCCTGCAGTCAATTCTGACTCATAAGAATCTTGTATAGAGTTTCAGAGGAGCAGCTGGTAGGTTTGAATTGTAGGCCTTGAGGTACACAGTTGTATTTTGTATTTGTATTGTTGTATTTTGGGGAGCTCTGGTAGCGTAGTGGTTACAAATTGGGCTGCTAACCTCAGGGTCAGCAATTTGAAACTACCAGCTGTTCTGCGGGAGAAAGATAAAGATTTACTGCCTCGGAAACTCTGTGCAGGGTCGCTATGGGTCAGAACCAACTCCATGGTACATAACTACTACCACCACCAGCACCACCATTGTTGTATTTTACAATAATAAGCAGGCAAGACCAATATCAAAATGGCAAAGACAGACACAAACTTTGTAAAAACACTCAAGTTCAATTTTTTCTTCTTCCTTGGACTGGTCCGTGGCAGCATGTATAAGTCTCACCATCATCACTTCTATGGAGCACTCCTATTTTACTTCTCCCAAAACAGATTTACTCATTCTTTTGGCTGTCCATAGTACTTTCAATATTTTTCTCCAATACTGCAAATCAAATGTATCAATTCTTCTCTGGTCTTCCTTATTCATTGTCCAAGGTTTGCCTTACCTATGAGCCAATTGAAAATACCATGGCTTGGATCTGAGGCACCTTAGTCCTCAAACTGATAACTTTTCTCTTTAAAACTTTAGAGAGCTTTTGCCTAATACAATACTTTGTTTAATTTCTTGACTGCTGTTTCCATGAATGTTAGTTGTGTGTCCAAGCAAAATGAAGACTTTGACAACTTCGTTTTTTTTCTGTTTATCATGAGGCTATTTATTCATCCAGATGTGAGGATTTTTGTTTTCTTTACATTGAAGTATTTGTTGTTGTTGTTGTTATGTGCTATTTAGTTTGTTCCAACTCATAGCAAACGTGTATAGGGTTTCCAAGGAGTGACTGGTGAGTTTGAACCACTGATCTTATGGTTCAAACCAATCTTGCAATGAAGTGCTTATCTTACATTTCCATACCTGGATTCCACATTAAGGCATAAGCCATACTTATTGAGATACAATAAGTGTCTCAATTCCTTCACTCTTCCAGCAAGCAAGAGTATACTATCTGAGTATGGCAGGTTGCTGATGATTCTTCCTCCAATCCTGATGCCAAGTTCTTCTTCATGTAATTCAGCTTCTTGCATTATTTGCTCAGCATACAAATTATATCATTGGTTGGTTGTGTGCCATGGAGTTAGTTGTGACTCATAGCGACCTTGAATAGGGTTCTGAGGCTTTAAATCTTTATGGGAGTAGAAAGCCTCATCTTTTTCCCATAGAACAAATGGTAGTTTCAAACTGCTGACCTTGAGGTTAGCAGTCCGGTTTGTAACCACTATGCTACCAAACTCCCTTTACAAATTGAATAAGTTTGGTGAAAGGACACAACTCTGATACACTCCTTTCCTAATTTTAAATCATTCAGTGTCCCTTATTCTGCCCTAATGACTACCTTCCTCAATGTACAGGTCTCTCATGAGCATTTTATGTGTTTCGGAATTTCCATTATTTTCAATGTGGCCCATAATTTGCTATGCTATTGGAAGTTGGTGGTGGTGGTGAATATATGAATGGAGTCAGTTCTGCATGGAGTTTCCGAGGCTATAAATCTTTATGGGAGCAGAAAGCCTCATCTTTCTCCAGCAGAACAGCTGGTAGTTTCAAACAGCTGTCCTTGAGGATAGCAGCCTGATTCATAACTACTATGCTACCAGAGCTCCTTGTTGTTGTTGTAGTGCCGTTGAGTCGGTTCCAACCCATAGTGATGCTGTATAGGGTTTCCAAGGAGCAGCTGGTGAGCTTGAACCACCGACCTTGCAGTTCAAACGGCTTTGCAGTCTGGCGCATTAGCCCACAGCGCCAGACCAGAGCTCCTTAGGGGTGGTCATATTGTTATAGTTCAACCAAAATTATGTGAGTGGAATTGATGTCTGCCACTTTTGAACAGAAATTTAAAGAAGCTATATATTTTGCCATATTTGATATCTCATATTTCCAATTTCATGCATGAAGTGCTGAGCTGAAACGTCCAGCTACCTGGGAACAGTACTAACATGCTGACCTGTAAAGTGTGGACTAAAGATTAAAATCAAAATAAAACAACTTTTGTTATGAAAACTCAGTGAAACTCACATGTGTTTTTAAGTACAACACAATTTATCCTGTCCTGATTAGTCTACTCATTAATTGAAATTAAAAAGCTAATTTCCTGGCATATGATCCCAGTTCACTGAAAAATCTCTTACTGAATGTCTTCTGTGCATAAGGAACAGTGCTGGGTATTGATTTGGGATATGGATAAATAAATAAGCAGTATTCAGTCTTTGCTCTCAAGATGTTTAGAATTTATCTCTATGAAAGGGTTTTTTTTCCCCTGAAATCAAGATATATACTATGCTATGCTTTTCAATGCCATGCAATTTAGGGGAGAAGTCAGAATTAATAAGGTTAATATGAACTTGTGTGTGTCTAAGGAGATTTTTTCTGGCAAACAATTCCCTAAATCTAAAGCATGTTGCTGTTGTACCATCTAGTCAGTTCTGATTCATGGTGACCCTGTATAGGGTTTCTGAGGAGCAGCTAGTGGATTTGAACCAGTCAACATGTGGTTTTCAGTACAGTGCTTATCCTATAATGACACAACAATACTCCTTCAAATCTAAAGTACAGCAAGTTCAAATTCAAATTCAAATGCTCAAATACTCAAGCATCAAACCAGAGGGATACAATGAAAAGCATTAGAAGATATTACTAAGGAATGGTTGTCAAGGTGAAGTATAATAATGTCAGTAGAAAATCTCAAGATAAAAAATATAGCTGCAGATAGTTTGGTGACCATCTCAGTTGCTTCAACCTACAATATTGTGGTTCAGTATAAATGATAACTATAAAATGAGAAATCGGGTAGAAAGCAGATATCCACAATGAAGGCAAAAAAAAAAAAAAAAGAGGTTGGGAAGCTTCAGCCCCAACTCGCAGACATAGTCCAGGTGAAATGAGCTATATAATCCAAGTGGAGAATGAGCTTCCAAACAAATTCCTATAGAGCACATGGCATTAATGTAAAAAGCAAAACAAAAACAGATTTCTATTGATGGGCAACAATTGCCTTTCCTTTCTTATTTAACAGTAAGTTTGGCACTATTGCATACTTTCTATGTTCTTTAATTTCTGAATCTGTACAATATGAATGAATCAATGCCTAGCTCATAAACTTGCCATGAACATCAAAGGAAGTATCTCTATAAGTGTATGTGATAATGTCTGGTATACAATAAATGCTTAGAAAATAATGTCTGGTATACAATAAATGCTTTCTATGTTCTTTAATTTCTGAATCTGAACAATATGAATGAATCAATGCCTAGCTCATAAACTTGCCATGAACATTAAAGGAAGTATCTCTATAAGTGTATGTGATAATGTCTGGTATACAATAAATGCTTAGAAAATATAAGCTATCATTTTACTTATGGCTTCTGTTATGTGATTATCTCTTCCCTGAAGTTCCAAGCAGTGAATGCATTTGTTTACAAAATAAGGATCATTTTATTATAAACAATCATAAAAATATACTGAGCATGTGGCTGTTAAGTGACGTTGAGTTGATTCTGACCCAAAGCTGCCCTGTATAAGTTTTCTGAGGAGCAGCTGCTGGATTTGAACTTTTTCCTTCAGTATCATTGGTTCTTGATCATATGCTACCTCTTGAAATGGTTGAACATAGCCATTTATTTTTGGTACCGTAACTAAATAATTAGTATTCCTTATTTTTTGCTTTGGTGTCTAGTCTCGTTGTTTTGGTTACATTGTCATTGTTAAGTGCCATCAAGTCAGTTTCAACTCTTAGCAACCCAAGCAATGGCTGGTGAGTTGGAACCACCAACTTTTAAATTCATAACAACTTTGTTGTCCAGTGTTTATTCTACAGTGCTACAACAAGACTCTTATTTTGGTTATATGAAAGGATGTATTAGGCTTTCATAAGACTACTTTAACAAATCTCTTTCTCTAAGGGTAAGAAACAGTTTTTGATTAAGCTTTTCTTAGAAGTTGCTTTATTGAACTTTTACTCTTTAGTTTTTAATCCATTATGAAATTTTATATTCATTCAGTGCAAGTTGGTTGAAATTCTTTCTTCTTTGTGCTTATTTTTTTAAAAGTATGCTTGATATTAAATATTTTATAAATACATTACATCGATATGTGTTTCTTCACATTTTATGAGGCTGACACTAACAAATAAAAAGAGAAGTTTGAAATTGTCATAGTTTTATGTGACTATAATAGTAGGTATTTTTAAAAGCTTTTTATTTTGCTCCTATAGTCACTGCTCATCTGTCAGTTGGTTGTACTGTGGTGACTTGCACGTTGCTATGATGCTGAAAACTAAGACCGACACAATCGAAAGCCTTAGCATAGTCAATAAAGCACAGGTAAACATCTTTCTGATATTTTCTGCTTTTAGCTCAGATCCATCTGACATCAGCAATGACAGCCTTATTTCCACGTCCTAGTCTGAATTTGGCTTGAACCTCTGGCAGTCTCTGTCAATGTACGTTTGCAGCCATTTTTGGATTACTTTTAGCAATATTTTAAATACCAGAAGGATCCATCCATGTTGGACAGGTGTCAGCTGAGCTTCCAAACAAAAACAGACTAAGAACAAGGAGAGGTGGACTACTTCTGAATGTTTATCCACTAAAACCTTATGAATAGCAATGGAGCATTGCCAGAGCCAGAATATTAAATAACTAAACACGATGAATAACACTAGCATATTGTCAGAGAAAGTGTCAGAAGATGAGGCCCTCAGTTGAAAGGTACTCAAAATGTGATTGGGGAAGAACAGCCTGATGACATGAATGGAATAAAGCTTTCAGGACCTTCATCTGCTGTTGGGTCACAACTTAAAATGTAGAGAAACAGCTATAAACATCCATTAATAATAGGGGCATGATTGTAAAAGCATTAATCTAGGAAATTTGGAAGTTGTCAAAAAGGAAATGGAATGGATGAAGATCAATATCCTAGGCATTAGTGAGCTGAAATGAACTGGTGTTTGAATTTTGAATCTGACAATCATATGGTTTACTATGCCTGGACTAGCAAATTGTAGAGGAATGGTGATACACTCATCATCAACAACACCATTTCAATATCTATCTTGAAGTATAATTCTATCTGTGATCAGATAATATCCATAAGCCCACAGAAGACCAGTTAATACCATTATTATTCAAATTTACACACCAACCACTAAGGCAAGTGATGAAGAAATTGAAGAATTCTACTGACTTTTTCAGTCTGAAACCAATTACACATGCAATCCAGATGTTTTGGAAATTGCTGATGATTGGAATACAAAGGATGGAAATCTTTATGGGTGCAGAAAGCCACATTTTTCTCCCGCGGAATAGCTGGTAGTTTCAAAACTGTTTCATCAATTAGTTGAAATGTTTCCATTTTTATTCTGTAAATTCCTAAAGCCTTGTTTTTCAACCAATGCTTTCAATGGACCTTGGACTTCTCCCCTTTATATAACATCAGTTCTTGATCATATGCTACCACTTGAAATATTTGAACATTTACCATTTCTTTTGGACAAATGTGTATACCTTCCATCTTCTTTTTAAGACTTTCTGCATCATTCAATTTTTATTCATTAAACCCATCAATATTTCAAGTTGAGTTTTGACTTTTTTTCACTTCTTTCTTCTTCAGAAATGTTGAGTGCATTCTTCCCTTTTGTTTTTCTAACCCCAGGTGTTTGAATATTTCATTATGATACTTAACTTTGTCTTATAGAGCTGCCCTTTGAAAATTAGTGTTTTACTCTTTTATTTCATCATGTCTTCTACTTTGGCTATTGTGGACTTGTTTAAAACATTTTTTTAGCTTTAGCCTGAACTTGCATATGAGCAATTGATGGTCTGTTCCACAGTCTGCTCCTGGTCTTGCTTTAGCTGATTATATAGAGCTTTTACACCCTCTATCCCCACAGATGTAGTCAATTTGATTCCTGTGTATTCCATCTAATGAGGTCCATGTGTGTAGTAACCTTTTAAGTTGTTTACAAAATTCTATCATGTGATATCTATCAACATTTCTAGCACCAAAGTCATATTTCCCAAGGACCGAGACTATATTTATTTCCAATCTTTGCAATCCAATCACCAGTAATTATCAATACATCTTGATTGTTTGTTGGCTCCGTTTCAGAACTTGGTAGAATTTTTCAGTTTCGTCATCACTGGCATTAGTGGTTGGTGCATAAATTTAATTAATAGATGTATTAACTGGTTTCTTGGCAGCCATATGGATACTATCCTTTCACTGACAGCATGCATTTCAATATAGGCCTTGAAATTGTCTTTTTGATGATAAATGTCACACCATTCCTCTTTACTTTGTTGTTCCTGGTGTAGTAAACCATATGATTTTCTGATTCAAAATGTCCAATACAAATTCATTTCAGTTCACTAATGCCTAAGATATGGATCTTTATTGTATCCCATTCCACTTTTGACAATTTCAAATTTTCCTGCATTCATACTTCTTATATTCCATGTTCTATTTATTAATGGATATTTATAGCTGTTAATTCTCATTTTGAGCTGTGACCCATTTGCAAATTAAGGCCTCGAAAGTTTTACTCCATTTGTGTCATCGTGGCCAACTATATTTTGAAGAGGCAGCTCTTCCCCATTACCATTTGAGTGTTTCCCAACTTGAGGAGCTCATCTTCTAGCCTTATATCTAGTTATATTATGGTGTTTTTAATAACATTTTCATCTTCTGGCACTATATCTGAGAATAGTCTGCTGCTGTTGATACATTTTCAGTCATTAAACATTTAGAAGTAGTCTGGAAGCTCTGGTGAAACCTACCCACCATGGGTGACCCTGCTGGTATTCAAACTACTAGCAGCCTGGCTTCCACATCAAAACAACATGCAAGTTGCCACAATATGAACAATTGACAGAGGAGTCGTGGTAGCCAAGGGTATAATATATATATTATCTTGTCTTTGTTTTTGTTGTTGTTGTTAAGTGCCTTTGAGTCGGTTCCGACCCATAGCGACCCTGTACAGGGTTTCCGAGGGTGTAAATCTTTACGGGAGTAGAAAGCCTGATCTTTCTCCCACAGAGCAGCTGGTAGTTTCGAACCGCTGACCTTAAGGTTTGCAGCCCGATACGTAACCACTACGCTACCAGAGTTCCCTTTGTTTTTAAGGGCCCTCAAATCAGTCCTCACTTATTGTGACCCTGGATAGGGTTTCCAAGGAACAGCTGATCAGTTAGAACTTACAACCTTGAGATTAGTAGTAGCAGTCCATGGACTCTCTATAGTACATGATACATATATATATATATATCTATGACATTGTACTTGCACTTATTATAAACATAGGTAAAATGGTTCCTTATTTTTTGGGGGTCTGTAACAAAAATAAAGACCCTTGGTGGCACAGTGGTTAAAGCACTCCTCTGCTAACCGTGGTGGTAGGAGCCCCCAGTTTCTCCATGGGAGTAAGTTGTGACTGTCTACTTCTATGAACATTATAGTTTTGAAAATGCTATGGAATGGCACTCCTCTTTCCTACAGGGCTGCTGTTATGAGTCAGAATTGACTTGATTGTACTGTGTGGGTTTTTTTTGTTGTTGTTGTTGTTCTGTTTTTTAGGACTCATCGATATCTTTTTGTCATTGATTATTTGAACAATAAATTCCTTTGTACCGTTTATATCAGGCCTGCTTCTGAATCAGATTATAAACGATGAAAATGTAATTTGCTAAAAAAATAGTTAACTGCTTAAAATTATGAAAAAGAAAAGGTAAATAACATCTAAAATCTTTGCATATATTTAGTTTGAAGTCATACTATAGAAGACACTTTTTCAGGGGAAGAAAGGATTCTTATAAAATAAGACAGATGGGTAGACAATTGCTGGGGATGGGTAGAGGTTAAATAATTCCTATAAAAGGAAAAGACACAATAATATTTAGAAGTGACACATATACTTTAAGAATGCATTTCTATTCTAAATATTTCTAAATATTAGGCATGTGTTTTTGCTTTTGTGTCTAGCTAGAATTCTCTCTCTTATTTACATGAATCTACATCGCTTCTTCCCCCACCCCACCCCCCTTTTTCCCTAAATTCACTCAGATGTGTTGCATGCCTGTGAATTATACCCCAAGTGTGACAGATGATGACTATTTGGAGGATGCCAAGTAGCAGTTGCCCTAGCAACAATAACCAGGGGATGCTTCTCAGAACTTCTCCCTCCTCCCTTCCCTGCCATTTTTCCTGTTTTGTGAGTTAGATAACATGGTTACCAGAATTAGCAGAAGCTGCTTTCCCCCCGGCATAATGAGAGACAGAAAACTTAGAAATGTCTGCCTTTTTTTGATTATCAGGGGAAATTCAGCATCTCTCCCCAGTCAAGCCTGGAAGGAGAGGAACTTTGTAGAAAGGGATAGTCTGTGTGCTATCATACTAATAAATTCTCAATGGTGGGAAAATTAATTGTCAGAACTGCTACTGTGAACTGCTTGTGAGGAATGAAAAACAAAATCATTGTTGGATTTCCACACAAGGGCTGAATGAATAGTATGTAAGTTGTATTGCAGGATGCTATGTTCTATGATAGGGCAGATTTTAGTTTCCATATTTTCTCAAATGAAGAAAACTAAAAATGTAAGTTAGTGATAGAAAAAATTCTAATTACTTCTGTTACTATTGATATTTACATCATTTTATCCATGTAAGAAAAGCAATAAAGATCAAATCAGAAAATGAAATTTAAGGAAAATTCTGTTGACTAAAAGGAGATTTATGTGAAGCAAATGAAGATTAAGTCTCAAGGTAATTCACTTGCATGAGCCCTTTTCAAGGCTTTGTATTTATTTTGCATTTTTGTATTTATTGGTCTTAGTCTTAAAATGTATCACCCCACCTACACCCCATCTAATTATATAAGTCTTACACTCCAGAAATTCTGGATTAAACCTGGAAGAGAAGGAAAATATAAATGACTCACATGATCATATGTTATTTCTATCTTATGACATTTTGTGACTCAGATTTCCTACCTTCCAATTTTGTTTTGAAAATCATGTCTCTTTTTTTCTCTTGATTTGGGGAATATTGAATATTACTTTCATTAGTCTCAAGTTTGCATTTAATTAAAAATGATAAAATTAATGTGTAGTTTTCATGCATCATTTTGCTTTCAAAACCATCTAATAAAAATATGAGAAACAAGTAAAAAGACAGCTAATAGAAAATAGGTAGGACAGAACAGAAGTTATGTTAAAAAAGTTAAATGATCTGTTAGCATTTTAATCTGAAGTCTATTATATGTAAGATATGGAGCTCTGATAGCGTAGTGGTTACAAATCTGGCTGCGAACCTGAAGATCAGAAGTTCGAAACTATTAGCTGTTCTACGGGAGAAAGATGAGGCTTTCTGCTCCCGTAAAGATGTACAGCCTCGGAAACCCTGTACAGGGTCACTATGAGTCGGAACTGACTCCACGGTACATAACAACAACAATGGGGGAAGTTTGAAATTTTGAGGGAAAAATTCTGAAGGAATTTTTTTGTATAATAATCATAACAAATATAGTTGTGTTTAATGCAGTAAAAAATTACTTTTCTATGCGCTTTGAATAAGAGGCTTTCATTATGAAACTGTTAGAAAGATATGCGCTTATATTAGTTTGGAGGTTTAAACCAAATAAACAGGATTTTTCAAATAATAAAACAAAAGCCAAGTCCACTGTCATCAAGCCAATTCCAACTCATAGCAACCCTATAAGAGAGGGTGGAACTGATCCTTCAGGTGTCTGAGACTATAAATCTTAATGGGAACATATAGTCTCTCATATTTCTCCCATTGAGGAGTTGGTGTATTTGAACCATAGACCTTGTGTTAGCAGTCCAATATTTACTCCATAACTTCATCAGGGCTCCTTTTCAAATAATGAGCTAGAAAGTTTAGTTTGGAGACCCAGTACTTCATAATAACTCTAGAAAAATCTTGAAAGTTATATTAGAATATGAGTCTTTTTATTTCCACTAATTACAGTTATCATAATATACTGTTTACATAATATTCCACAATTAGACTGTATATACTTCAGGACAGGGTCTTTATTTTAATACTAAATCCCAAAAGCATAGTACCTGGAACCCAATATATTCTGATGCGTATCTGTTAAGATGAATGAACGATGCAGTAAATGAATTTTTCAAGAGCTTGCTTTCAGAACCTAAACTTGTTAGAATTGGTAATGAGACACTAATGGGAATTACATTTCCAAAACAATTTGAGTTTTCAGAAAGTTGATCTATGTACATTCAGAGAAGTGCTGACTCCAATTTTATTCTAATTAATCTAGAATACAGACAAGGATGGACTACTTGTGAATTCATTCTATGTTTAGCATAAGAAAATCAATCAACATAATGCATCATATAAATAAAAGAATCACTGATCATATCAATCGATGCAGAAAAAGGCATTTGATAAAGTCCAATTCTCATTCTTGATAAAAAGTCTCAGCAAAATAATAATAGAAGGGAAATTCATCAACACAGTTCAGGACATATATACAAAATCAACAGATAACATTATACTCAATGGAGACTAAAAGCATTTCCCTTGAGAACAGGAACAAGATAAGGATGCCTTACACTACCATTCTTATTCAGTATTGTATTACAAGTCGTAGTGAGAGCAATGAGGAAAGAAAGGGAAACAAAGGGCATAAAAAATGGTAAAGGAAATGTAAAACTATTCCTATTTACACTACATGAGCATATATGATCTCATGCATAAAAAATCTCAGAAAGTCCACAAGAAATCTATTGAAACTAATAGAAAATGTCAGCAAAGTGGCAGGATATTATATCAATGGACCAAAATTAGTTGTATTCCTCTACATTAATCAAAAGACCTCTAAAAAGGAAAACAATACCATTTAAAATAGCCTTCAAAATATAAAATACTTAAGAAGAAACCTAACCAGGAACATAAAAACTTATACAAAGAAAACTAAAAGTTACT
The DNA here is from genome assembly GCF_000296735.1 of Chrysochloris asiatica. Lineage (NCBI taxonomy): Eukaryota > Metazoa > Chordata > Mammalia > Afrosoricida > Chrysochloridae > Chrysochloris > Chrysochloris asiatica. Next base: position 11,909,923 of record NW_006408609.1, on the reverse strand, counting down.
ACTTAAAGTCGTCGTGTTGTTAAGTGCTGTTTAGTCAGTTCCGACTCAAAGCGACCCTGTATAGGGTTTCCAAGGAGTGGCTGGTGTGTTTGAACCGCCAACCTTGTGGTTAAAACTGACCATGCAATCCAGTGTTTTATCCCACAGCGCCACACCAGGACTCCATGTAACCTACAGAAACATACATAAATAGAAAAACATGCCTGCTTCATGAGTAGGAAGACTTAACATTGTATAAATGTACAATATCAATGTTTAAGTTTATAAAAAGAAAAAAACCTTGTTACAAAATCATAGATAGATTTATTAAATAACAGTATGAAATTTTGAAGCTCTTACTTCTAAACATATTATCTATCTAGGTCTATACACTTCTGAAGGTGGTGTTTTCATCACTCTAACTCACCAGCTACTCCTCAGAAACCCTATACAGGCTCTTTGTAAGTCGGAAGCAACTGGACAGCACTTTAAAACAATAAACAACCCTTCCAATAGAGTTCTGCATTGTTTGATGTACACCATATTAAAATGGTAGTTTTGGCAACTTCAAGGGACTCAGATCATTTTCCTTTTCAATGTTCTTTGGGTTTTACAACAAAGAGTCTGTAAGCACAAGATTGGGACTGTAATGTGGATGTGATAATGTTTCCCAACTAAATTCTTGCAGGACAGTCTTTGCTACCCTGAGAATAAGCAGGTGCATCATTATAGTGGAAAAAAAAAATATTCAGAGCAACTTTCCTGATATTTTTCTCACTGATGCAGTTTTCAATTTTCTTAAAACTTCTTAATAAATCCCTGTGATTGTCCTGTGTCCTTCAAGAAAATTAAGCTTGCCCTTTTGGAATCACAAAGAAACAGTTGCCGTAATCTCTGAGCTGATATTTCTGCCTGAATTTAACTGGCCAAGCAGAAGCCATGGTTTTCACTGGACTTGTATTTGAAGGTACAATAATGAGGCTAAGACAAGTACATTACTGAAAGAACTTGTTTAGAGTCATCCACTGTTTGCAGAGACATATTTAAACACTTTAAAAAAAAAAAAAAACCTGTGCATGTACATATACTGGACACTTAATATCAATATTCTTGACTTATTCAATCCCATCAATGAATCAATTGCAATAATTAATTCAATCCCAATCAAAATTCTAATAATATACTTAATATTCTTTTCTTATCTCTGTTGCCTTTATCTTTTTTTAAATCTCTGTTGTATTCCTCCCAGTATCTCCCTTTGCCTTCATCAATTTTTTGCTGATCTCTTTTTTAATGAGATGGAAAAATAGATCATCAACCTTATATAGAAAGGAAAGCAATCCTGAATAAACAGGCAATATTGATAAGAATAAGGAGCTCTGGTAGCATAGTGGTTATGAATTGGGCTGTGAACTGCAAGGTCAGCAGTTCGAAACTACCAGCTGTTCTGTGGGAGAAAGATGAGGCTTTCTGCTCCCATAAAGATTTATAGCCTCGGAAACCCTGTACAGGGTTACTATGAGTTGGAACTGACTCCATGGCACACAGCCATCAGCCACTGATAAGAAGAATAAATCCCCAAAGCTGGAAGACATTCACTGATCTCAGAACCTTCTTATAACTACAGTAGTTAAAACAGCCTGCTCCTGGTACAAGGACAGGCACACAGACCAATGGAACAGAATTGAGAACTTAAGAAATATATATATCCACTCATGTTCAGTGAATCTTTTATAAAAGGTACATTAAATAAGGAAGTGCATCTTTAAAAAATGGTGGTGACAGAACTGGATATTTATTTTCATGCCACACATGAAAACTAACTCATAATGGATCAAAATCTAAATATAAAACCTGAAAGTAAAAAGATTATGAAAGATTAAACAGCATTAAGAGTTTTAAAACATGGCATAAATAGAATAACAAACTTAGTTAATGCCCAAAAAGCAAAAGATAAATTAGATAACCTGTATCTTCTAAATATTAAGCCCCTAAATTGGAGTCCTGGTGTGGCACTGTGGGCTAATGCGTCAGACTGTAAAGTTGTTTGAACTGAAAGGTCAGTGGTTCAAGCTCACCAGCTGCTCCTTGGAAACCCTATACGGGGTCTGTATGGGTAGGAATCGACTCGACAGCACTTCACAACAACAACAACAATGCGCATCAGAAATGGCTACAATCATACATTGACAGAGAACTTCCAGAGGTTCAAACTGGATTCAGAAGAGGCTGTGGAATGAAGGATATCATTGCTGATGTCCGATGGATCTAGGCTAAAAGCAGAGAATATCAGAAATATGTTTACCTGTCGGGGCTGATGCAATGAAATGCAGACGGGTATCTTGTGATACAATGATGAATGATTGTTATCAGGACTGACTGTGAGGGTTGGAAGTGTAAAGGTGGACATTTTATAGCAAGGAAGGGAAGTGATTGACTTTTCAGTCTGGGAGCGGAGGTCCCAAGGACCATCAAGGGAGAAGAGCAGAGAGCGGGACCCTACCCAGAGAAGCAATGATGCCTGAAATGGAGCCAGAGATGATGATGTGGAGCTATGGAGCAGCTGGAGACTTTGGATCCAGAGAGGGAGAGCGACTGTGTGCTGAAGTCCTGAGGTGCACGGGGGAAGGATTGCATGGAGGGGATTGTAAGCATGGCAATGAGACAATATACGATAGAATGAATGTAAAACTAATGTTCTCCCATGTAAACTATCACATAATTCACAATAAATCATTTAATAAATAAATAAATAAAAGATGTTTACCTGTGCTTTATTGACTACGCACAGGCTTTCTATTGTGTGGATCATGATAAGCTTTGGACAACATTGCGAAATATGAGTATTCCAGAACACTTAACTGTGCTCATGAAGAATCTGTACCTGGACCAAGAGGCAATTGTTTGAACAGAGCATGGGAACACTGAATGTTTTAAAATTAAGAAAGGTGTGTGACAAGGTTGTATTCTTTCACCACACTTATTCAACCTGTATGCTGAGAAAATAATCCAAGAAGCTGGGTTATATGAAGAAAAATGTGGCATCAGGATTGGAGGAAGACTCATTAACAACCTGCTATATGCAGATGATACAACCTTGCTTGCTGAAAGTGAAGAGGACTTAAAAAATTTACTGATGAAGATCAAAGAGCACAGCCTTCAGTATGGATTACATCTCAATATCAAGAAAATAAAAATCCTCACCACTGAACCAATAAACAACATTCTTATCAATGGAGAAAAGATTGAAGATGTCAAGGGCTTCATTCTTCTTGGATCAACTATCAACACTCACAGAAGCAGCAGTCAAGAGATCAAAGGACGTATTGCATTAGGCAAATCTGCTGCACAAGACGTTTAAGAGCAAAGATGTGAGCTTGAGGACTAAGGTGCGCCTGACCCAAGCCATGGTGTTTTCAATAACCTCATATGCATGCGAAAGTTTGACAGTGAACAAGGAAGACCGTAGAAAAATTGATGCCTTTGAGTTATGGTGTTGAAGGAGAATATTGAAAGTGCCGTGGGCTTCCAAAAGAACCAATAGATCTATTTTGGAAGAAGTGCAGCCAGAGTGCTATTTAGAGGCCAAGGTGGCCAAACTTCGTCTCTCATACTTTGGACATATTTTCAGGAGGGACCAGTCACTGGATAAGGATATCATGCTTGGTAAGGTGGAGGCTCAGAGAAAAAGAGGAAGACCCCCCAACAAGATGGATTGGCCAAGTAGCAGCACCGATGGACTCAAGTGTGGCAACAGTAGTGAGGTTGGCCCAGGATCGGGCAGTGTTTCGTTCTGCTGTGCATAAGGTCACTATGGGTCGGTACTGACTCGATGGCACCTAACAACAACAATAACAATGCTCATCATAGGTGTTGGAGGAGAATATTGAAAGTACCATGGGCTGCCAAAAAAACAAACATATCTGTGTTGGAAGAAGTGTAGCCAAGTGCTCCTTGGAGGCCAGGATGGCCAGACTCCATCTATTATACTTCGGACATATTGTCAGTAGTGATCAGTCACTGGAGAGGGAGATCATGTATTGTAAGGCAGAGGGTCAGAGAAAAAGAGGAAGACCCCTAGCAAGATGGATTGGCAAAGTGGCAGCATCAATGTGTTCAAGTCTGGTGACAGTTGTGAGGTTAGCCCATGATCAGGCAGTATTTCATTCTGTTGTGCATAGGGTCGCTATGAGTTGGTACCAACTAGAGTTCATCTAACAACAACAACAAAAACATGCACATCATAGGGAGCTCTGGTAGCATACTGGTTATGAGTCCAGCTGCTAATCTCAGGGTCAGCAGTTTGAAACTATCAGCGGTTCTGCAGATGTTGAGACTTTCTGTTCCCATAAAGATTCAAACCTAGGAAACACTATATAGGGTCACTATGAGTCAGAACGGACTCCACAGCACAACATCACCCTCACCATGTTCATCAAAAGACTTCATCCTAGAGTAAAATGAGAGCTTGGAGACTGGAAAAAAAAATTTTGGTTAGGACATATCCAACAAGGGCCTAATATCTAAAATATATAGAAAACTTCAACACCTCAACAACACAAAGACAAATAGCACAATTTAAAAATGGGCAAAGGGCATGAACAAGCAAGCACCTCACCAAAGAAGATATTCAGACATATAACAAAGATATCAGAGGATAATCATGATCATTAGCTCATTATTGTTGTTAAGTGCCGCCGAGTTGGTACTTGCTCATAGTGACCCTGTATAGGGTTTCAGAGGAGCAGCTGGTGAGTTTAAACTGCAGACCTTGCAGTTCAAAGCAACCTTGCAGACCATCACATAAACTCACAGCACCATACCAGGACTCTGTCTATCTCTCTATAGTTATTGTTGTTCAGTCTGTTGAGTCAGCGCCAACCTTTCGAAGGAGCGGCTAGTGAGCTTGAACTACTGACTTTGTGGCTCAAGCTGATTTTGCAGTCCAGTGTATTAGCCCAGAGCACTCATTGTTGCTTCCACTATGTCAATTCATCTAATTTGTAGTCTCCCTGTTTTTCACTGATCCTACACTTTACCAAGCATGATGTCCTTCTCCAGGAACTGGTCCCTGCTAATAATATGTCAAAGTATGAGAGAAGCAGTCTGGCCATATTGGCTTCTAAGAGACATTCAGATTGTACTTCCTCCAACACAGATTTATTTGTTCTTTTGGCAGTCCATGGCATGAGTCAGGCACACCTTAGTCATCAAACCTACATAGGGACCCTATGCACAACAGAAAAAAAATAGCAGTGCCTGGTGCTATATCGTCCTCACAATTATTAGTTATGATTGAGTCCATTATGGTTACCACTGTGTAAGCCCATCTCCTTGAGGGCATTCCTCTTTTCCATTGACCCTCCTCTTTAGCAAGCATGATGTATTCTCCAGAGACTGGTCTTTCCTAACAACAAAATATGTAACATATGAGAAACAAAGCCTTGCCATCATTTCTTAGGAGCATTCCAACTTGACTTCTTCAAAAACAGGTGTGTTTGTTCTTCTAACAATCTGTGATCCTGTCAATATATTTTGCTAACACTGCAATTTAAATGCATCAATTATTCTCTGTTCTTCCTTACTCATTTTCTAGCTTTTGCATGCATATGTTGTAGTTGTTAAATGACTTCAAGACAGATATGACTCATAGCAACCCTGTATAGGGCTTCCGTGGAACTACGCTGCTTGCCGTTGGGTTGCTAATCTCAAGGTCAGCAGTTAGAAACTATCAATCAGCCATTCCTTGGGAAAATGATGAGGCTTTCTGGTCCCATAAAGATTTACAGCCTCAGAAACCCTATATAAGGTCGCTTATGAGTCGGAAAGGACTCCACGTCACACCACCACCACCTTGTGGTTCAGAGTCCTGTTGCGGTGCTGTGGGTTAATGCGCTGAACTGTAAAATCAGTTTGAATCGCAAAATCGGTGGTTGAAATCCACCAGTTGCTCCTCAGAAACTCTATACAGTTCGCTATGGGTCGGAACTAACTCGACAGCATTTAACAACAACAACAACAACAACCGTGCAGTTGAAATAGATCTTGCGGCCCAGTGCATTATCCCACAGTGCCTTACCATGGTCACCTTAGTTCTCAAACTGACTTCTTTTCTCTCTAAAACTTTAACTAGGCCCTTTGACAAATAATGCATAAGACCACTATTAAGAAAATATTACATACTAAAAGAAGAATTATTTGATTGTTACCAGGGGTGAGAATGAGGGAACAGTAAATCACAGGTTAGGGGATAGACACATGATAGCTCAGGTGATGCAGAGGGCAATGCACAAGAAGAGGGAGAGGGATAGATAAATATGGAAGATATGGGAAGACTTAAAAGGTAAGTATGGACAAAGTGGTATAGAGGTAAGTAGTATAAAGGAGGGGAAATAATGCTAAGGTGCTTGACTGTCTTATGAACATTGGTTTCCCCTACCAATTGTAAAATAGACATTTAAGTGGGATAGAAAGGAATATTTA
>NW_006408609.1:11899413-11902738 GCF_000296735.1 Chrysochloris asiatica | reverse complement strand
ATATATACAGGTTGTCCATGACTTGTGACATATTTGAGTTGCAGTGAACCATCTTTTGTGTGTATGTGTGTACATCTTATGGTCAATAATATGTACTGCCTACATTGTTGCAGTGTGCAATTGGCTGATGATATCATTCTCAGATGTTCACTTACTGACACTCAAAGATCAGATTTATAAAGATGTCAATAATTAAAGGCAATCATAAAGAAAAAAAATATGTATTCAACTTCATCACAACCGATTTAAGACATAGTCATTGGAACAGAGCCTCCTTGTAAGTTGGGGACTGCAAATATAATATATTTAATCATTGTTTAATTGGTGAAGTAGCTAGGTGGCATAAACCTTTTGCACATGACCACTAACCTAATTGTTGATGCTTGAAAAGATCCAAGCTGCACTTTGGAAGAAAGGCGTGGTGATCTGCTTCTGAAAATTTAACCATTAAATACTCTATGGAGAATAGTTTTAATCTGTAACAAATGGCATCCTCTTGAGTAAGAATGATATCAATGGCAACGTGTTAGCTTTGACTGTTTTATATAGGTAATTTTTTATTAATTTCCAATTTTTTTAACTGAGAATACTAATAAATAATCTTGTACATGATACCTTTTGATACATATGAGGATACATTTAGAACTAGGCTATATTCCTACTTCTGAAACAAGGGTCAATAGTGATGTGATATTATATTTTGATAAGTATCAGATTGCCTTCTACTCAGAATACCCTGATTTTTATCCTTAGTCAGAATGCCTTTTCTTCACACTTGCCTGTAGAATGTTTTGTCAAAATGTTCAGTCTTTATCAATAAAATAGCAAAAAATACTGTCATTGTACTTTTAATTGTTATTTCTTTTCTGTAATAGAAGTTGACACTTTTTTATGTATTTGAAAGCATTTGTGTTTCTTTTTGCTTTAGTATAATATTGTTTAATTCCTGTCTCTACTCAATACCATGGGTTATTTATGTATGTGTCCTTGGCTATGCTTTGTTCTTTGTACTGTGTTGTGTAAGTTCCTTGAAGGCCAACTTGACTTTCTTGTGCATTGTTGCATCAACAACTCCAGCACAGCACTTTTCCTAGCAGACAATCAGTAAAAAAATTTTGAACAAGTGACTTAGTGTAGTAATTAATGTGAGTACACTGGGAAGTTTAGTGTACTCTCATAGAACTGTCCTTGATTTTATTTCCAATTTTGTCCAAGACCTCTAAAACAATTGGCAATCTTTAAGATTTTTTTTTGAAACCTTGTTATGATTTTAAAAATGGAATTGAGAAATACAACCCTTAAAGAAAGTCATGCTTACTATTTTATAATATTTTTTCTTTATGGTTGTCTAAAGACATCTAAATTATAATCAAAGTTTTGTTTTCCAAAATGAGAATTCTAGGTTAATTTAGTTTTTTTTTTGTTACTGTCATGTAAAGGTAAATGAAGATGAATCTATGAAGTAGGGAACAATAGATATGTTTATTTACATTCCCAATTTATACATGTGTATTGCGAATTGGAAAAAAAAAAAAACCTAGTAAAAACTGAGCTCTGTCATTGCATTAATAATACCATATCCAAGAATGTAATTATTTTTAAATTAGTTATGTTAACAAAAATATTGGTCTCAAATAATAAAATAGATTATGACTTAAAATGCCTTCTTTCCATAAGAGGTATCATACCTTGTGCTGTGTAAATTAAAGAGACATGGAAAGTGTTGAAATGCAACGAAGACTCGCAGTGTATTTGAGTGATTAATGTCACAAACTAGATAAATATCCCTGCAATTTTAGGCAGGATTCAGCAAATAATCTCCAGGTTTTCAATGAATATTTAATGAATATTAATTACTCATGTGTAAAGAAAAGGTGTCAGTATCTACCTAGTCTTGATAATCTTATTATCTTATTAAACAAGTTGCTGTTGAATCAATTCCAATTCATGGTGAAATAAAATCTTTGTTTCTTTCTTCATTATATCAGAGTTAAAAATTTAATAAGGCACAGAGATAACTCTGCAAATGGTGCTTGAGATGAGAGGGTCTGAAGGTCTGTGCCAATTATATAGAATCTGGTTTCTCTCTGGGAGTTTCTAGGTGGTGCAAACTGTTCATAAAATTCCTTGATAACAGAAAGGTTATTATTGCTGTTGTTAACTGCTGTTGAGACAATTTTGACTCCTAGCGACTCTAGGTACAACAGAACAAAACACTAACTGGTCTTGTACCTTACTCACAATTGCTGATACATGTGAGCCCATTGTTGCTGCAAAAATGCCAGTTGATTTCATTGGGGGTCTCTCTCTTTTTCTCTGTTCCTCTATTTTACCAATCATGATGTCCTTCCCTAGGGACTGGTCTCTCCTGATAATATGTCTAAAGTATGAGACACAAAGTCTGGTCTTCCTGGTTTCTAAGGAGCGTTATAGTTGTCCTTCTTCCAACACAGATGTGTTTGTAAAGGTTGGAGAAGTTGAGGTGTTCACAAAAATGTGATTTAAAAAAATTGCTCAATTCATCTGTTGATGGACACATTTGGGCTGTTTCTACCCATTGACTATAATGGACACTGACATAAAAACAATGGAACCTTATGTGAGTTCTGCATCTTAGTTTTTCAGGACATAGAATTTTCAATTATGATAGGCTTGCTTTCTCCTTCATTACCATCTTTACATAATTTTGAATGCAGTGTGCTACCTTAGGAGTACTTGCTTTTCAGAGTTCATTGTAAAAGCCAACCAGATAGGTTAAATAACTTATTCTCTTATGTTAAAATAAAATCAACAATGAATTCACACCTATACTCACATTTTAGGCATTATTCATGAATACTTAAATGCACACGTGAAATAACTGTGAACTGTTTATACAAATTTAATATACAAACATGATTTGAAGTTTTCAGCATATTAGTTGCTACTATATAAAGACATTCAGGGAGCTCTGGTAGCGTAGTGGTTGCGAATCGGGCTGCAAAGCTTAAGGTCAGCAGTTCAAAACTACCAGCTGCTCCACGGGAGAAAGATGAGGCTTTCTGAGCCCATAAAGATTTACAGCCTCGGAAACCCTGTACAGGGTCACTATGGGTCAGAACCGACTCCACAGCACATAGCAACAACAACAAATATACAGACATTCAGCTATTTGGCTCATATCAAACTAGATAAAACTGTAAAGAGTGAGAATTCCAGAACACGTTATTGTCCTCATGCAGAACTTGTACATAGATAAAAAAGAAGTTTCTCAAACAGAACAAGGGGATACTGGTTTAAAAACAGCAGAGTGTGTATTAGGGTTATAGCCTTTCACCATGCTTGT
>NW_006408609.1:11890410-11897634 GCF_000296735.1 Chrysochloris asiatica | reverse complement strand
TCAAAAGAGGGTACACATTTTATAGCAAGGATCATTCCTACCCCCTCCATACACAGAGTAGACAGAGATAGACAACTTGGACATGGGTACCCAAAATGTGGGGGGGGGGCTATAAAGGCAAGACCACCACTCGTCTGTCAGTTTATCATACTGTGGTGGCTTGTGAGTTGCTGTGCTTCTGAAAGCTATGCCACTGATATTTTAAATACCAGCAGGGTCACCCATGGTGGACAGGTTTCAGATGATCTTCTAGATGAAGACAGACTAGGACGAAGGCATGATGAACTACTTCCAAATATTTAGTCACTGAAAACCTTATGTATAGCAGAGAAACACTGTCAGATATAGTGCCGGAACATGAGCTCCTCAGGTTGGAAAGCACTCAAAATGCGACAGGGGAAGAGATGCCTCCTAAAAATACAGTTGGCCATGGTGATGTGAATGGAGTAAAGCCCATGGGTGAAAAACCCAGAGGACCTTCATTTGCTGATGGGGCATAACTCAAAATGAAGAGAAACAGCTGTAAATATCCATTGAATATCGGAACATGGAATGTATGAAATATGAATCTGGGAAAATTGGAAGTTGTCAAAAATGAAACGGAACGCATAAACATCAATAGCTTAGGCCTTAGTGAGCTGAAATGCACTGTATTGGGCACTTTGAATCTGATGCCCACATGGTTTGCCGGAAATGACAAATTGAAGAGGAACGGTGTTGCATTCATTGTCAAAAAGAACATATCCAGATCAGTCATGAGGTACAATGCTGTCTGTGATAGTATAATATCTATGTACCTGCAGGGAAGCCCAGTTAATACCACTATTATTCAAATTTACCCATGGACCTCTAACACCAGTGAGGATGAAATAGAAGAATTCTACCAACATCTTCAATCTGAAATTGATCAAACATGCAATCAAGATGTATTGATCATTACTGGTGATTGGAATGCAAAGATTGGGAACAAAGAGGAAGGATCATTGACAGAGAACTTCCAGAGGCCCAATCTGGATTCAGAAGAGGCCGTGGAAAAAGGGATATCATTGCTGATGTCCGATGGATTTTGGCTGAAAGCAGAGAATATCAGAAAGATGTTTACCTGTGCTTTATTGACTACACAAAGGCTTTCAATTGTATGGACCATAACAAGCTATGGACAACATTGCAAAGTATGAATATTATAGAACACTTAATTGTGCTCATGAGGAATCTGTACCTGCACCAAGAAGCAGTTGTTTGAACAGAACATGGGAACACTGAATGTTTTAAAATTAAGAAAGGTGTGCAACAAGGTTGGGTTGTATTCTTTAACCATACTTATTCAATTTGTATGCTGAGCAAATAATCTGAGTAGCTGGATTATATGAAGGATTAGAAAAAGACTAATCAACAACCTGAGATATGCAGATGATACAATCTTGCTTGCTGAAAGTGAAGAGGACTTAACATACTTACTGATGAAGATCAAATACCACAGCCTTAGGTATGGATTACATCTCAATGTAAAGAAAACAAAAATCCTCATCACTGGATCAATAAACACCATTCTTATCAAAGGAGAAAAGATTGAAGTTGTCAAGGACTTCATTCTTCTTGAATAGACTATCAACAGTCACTGAAGCAACAGTCAGGATTTCAAACCACGTATTACATTAGGCAAATCTGCTGCACAAGACCTTTTTAAAATGTTGAAGAGCAAAGACGTCAGCTTGAGGACTAAGGTGTGCCTGACCCAAGCCATAGTATTTTCAATAACCTCATATCCATGTGAGAGCTGGACAGTGAATTGATGCTTTTGAATTATGTCGTTGGAGGAGAATATTGAAAGTGCCATGGGCTGCAAAAAGAATGAATAGATCCATTTTGGAAGAAGTGCAGCCAAAGTGCTCCTTGGAAGCCAAGACAGCTAAACTTCATCTCTCATAATTCACACATATTGTCAGGAGGGACCAGTCGCTGGAGAAGGATATCATGTTTGGTAAGGTGGAGGGTCAGAGAAACAGAGAAAGACCTCCAACGAGATGGACTGACCAAGTCGCAGCATTCAGCATTGATGGACTCAAGAGTGGCAACAGTGGTGAGGTTGACCCAGGATTGGGCAATGTTTTGTTCTGCTGTGCATATGGTTGCTATGACATGGTATCGATTTGATGCCACCTAACAACAACAACACAAATGTAAAAAGTGACTGTCTTACAAGCTTTCAAGAAGGTACCTAGATCCAGAGGGCTTGGAGGAAGGTAGAATGTCCACTGAGTAGTATCCAATCTGTCTGGGCAGAGCTAATTAAAGGAGATGGGGATATGTCCCTTGTGGTACAATGGTGAATAATTGTTATCAGGACTGACTGTGAGCGTTGGAAATGTAAAGGTGGAAGTTTTGTAGCTAAAGGAGAGGAGTGATTGACTTTGCAGTCCAAGAACTGAGGTCCCTGGAACCATCAAGGGAGAAGAGCAGAGTGTGGGACCTTTCCCAGAGAAGCAATGATGCCAGAGATGCAGGCAGAGACAATGGCATGGAGAGATGGAGCAGCTGGGGTCTCTAGACCCAGAGAGGGAGAAGCGCTGTGTGCTGACCACCCTGGCCAGGCTTTCAGGGTATCCTTTGATTGGTTGATGTTGCATGGAGGGGATTGTAACCAGGGCAATGAAATTATATATGATAGGATGAATATAAAGCTAATGTTCTCCCATGTAAATGATCACATAATTCACAATAAACATTTAAAAAAATGTTTGGTTCTTTGAGTCCACTCAGAAAAGCCAAGGAAGAAAGTCCTGGTGGTCTACTTCCAAAAATTATCAGACTTTCAAAACCTTATGGGGTATAGTTCTACTCTGATGAACATAGGATTTCTGTGAGTCAGAGTTTACTTTCTGTATTTCTTTCTTTGCCCTTTCTTTCTCCCTTAGTTTCTTCTTCCCTTCTTCCATTCTTTCCTTTCTCTCTCTCGCTTTCTTCCTCTCATTCTTTCTTCTTGTTGAAGAATTAAGAGAAAGAGAGGAAAAGAAAGAAATTTGTGGCTCAATCGCATATGTACACTATCCCCTCTCTGATAGGAGTACTGGGTTTGATCAGATACCCTGCCTGCTTTAGTCTAAGAATTAAGAGGGAAAAAACCACACACACACACACACACACACACACACACACACTGGATGGAAATACTATATGTGCTTTTATTTTTTCAATCCCCTTTCAAAATAATACAACTGGTACTTCCATCAGGCTGGGAGTTACAATGACTGCACCATGGTTTTGTACTGTGGGTTCCCATGTCAGTACCTGAGAATGGCTTGGTTCAAAAAAATAAAGAGAAAAGTGTGGGATTTGCTTGATCCCTTTGCTGCTCCTTTTGCTTATGCATAGCACACTCCTAGAGACGGTGTAGCTGATGTACACCAGACTTTAGCTTTTGTTCAGGTCTGGTTTTGATCTGTAGTGTTCAGGGATGAGCAATTCCTTTCAAGTTATTTGCAAACCTTGTCAAAGTCTGATTGCAGCATGACATCGATGACAGATTGATTATTACTTGTCTTAAAAATCAATGTAAGAACATATTTTTTTTCTTACAAACATCCAACTCATCATTAGTGTATACTGCAAATGGCAGTGGTTTCACATTGGAGTCCTGGAAGCAGAGGCACAAAAAACAAAACAAAAAAAGAAAAAACAAAATGTATCTCAGTTTCTATTATACCTGAATCTCATAGTGTGATTTTGGGCTCAATTTTTGTCAGAATAAATTCCTACCATATCAAGGCATATAGTTTTGCATTGATTTGAAATTTCATAGGTTATCCAGAAGGTTTAATGCACACACTCCAGCTCATCTCTCAGTTTGTCATATTGTGGTAGCTTACATGTTGCTATGCTACATGAAACGATGTGACTGTTGATTCAAATACTACCAGGAGCATCCATGGGGTGTAGGTTTCAATGTAGCTTCCACACTAAGAACAGACTTGGAAGAAGGAATAGATGTTCCATTTCTGAGCGATTAGTCTCTGAAAATCTTATGAGTAACAGTAGAATGTTGTCTGATATAGTTTGGGAAGATGAACCAATCAGGTTGGAAGTCAATCAAAATATGACTGAAGAAGAGCTGCCTCCTCAGAGTAGAGTCAAAATTAAATGTGGATGGACAAAACTTTGAGGGATCTTGATTTGCTAATGGGCATGGCTCAAAATGAGAAGAAAAAAAAAAAAACAGCTGCAAGCATCCATTAGTAATCAGAATGTGGAATGTACCAAGCATGAATCTAGAAACATTGAAAGTTGTAAAAAATGAAATGGATGCACACAAAGATCAGTATCCTAGGCATTAATGAGCTGAAATAGATAGGTGTTAAACATTTTGAGTCAGAAAACTATATGGTTTATAATGCTAAGAATGAAAAAATCAAGAGGAATGGTGTCACATTCATCACCAAAAAGAATATTTCAATATCTGTATTGAAATATAATGCTGCCTATGATTAGATAATATCCATATGCATACAGGAATGACAAATAATTAATTCAACTATGTTTCACATTTATGCACCCACCACCAAATCGTCATGAAGAAATTGAAAATTTCTATAAGCATCTATGGTCTGGAATTTATTAAACATACAGTAAAGGTGTATTGACAATTAGTAGTGATCAGAAGGCAAAAACTGGAAATAAAGATGAAGGATCAGTCATTGGAAAACACAGCCATGATGATAAAAGTATCTCATGATAGATTTTTCATAAGATCAATGATTTATTCATTGAAAATACATTTTTTAAAATAATGCAAATTGATGACTATGCACATGAACCTCACCAGAAGGAGAAAATTCAAATAGACTTCCTCTGTGGGAAAGAGACAATGGAAACGTTTAATATCATCAGCCAAAATAAGGTTAGTGATTGACTATGGAACAGATCTTCAATTGCTCAAATGCAAGATCAGGTTGAAGCTGAAGAAAATTAAAACAAGCCCATGACAGGCAAAACATGGCTTTAAGTATATCCCACCTGAATTTAGAGACCATCAAAAGAAGAAATTTGATGCATTAGACACTAACGATCTAAGACCATAGGAGTTGTGAAATGGCATCAAGATATCACACAGGAAGAAACCAAAAGGTAATTAAAAAGACAGAAAAGAAAGAAGAGCAAAATGTCTGAAGAGACTTTGGAACTTGTTCCTGTCAATGTTGTTGTTATTAAGTGCTGTTGAGTTGCTTCCAACACAAAGCAACCCTGTGCACAACAGAATGAAACACTGTCCAGTCCTGTGCCATCCTCACGTTTGCTAGGCTTGAGCATATTTCTGCTGTAACTGTGCCAAGTAATCCTGTTGGGGGTCCTCCTCTTTTTTCTGGTCCTCTCTTTATCAAGTATGATGTCATTTCCCAGAATTGTTCCCTCTTGATAACATGTTTGAAGTATGAGAGACAAAGTTTCACCCTCCTGGCTTCTAACACAGGAGAACTCTGTCTTCTAACACAGACCTATTTGTTCTTCTGGCAGCCCATGGGATCTTCAATATTCTTTTCCATTACCATAGGTTAAATGCATCAATCCTTATATGGTAATTGCCCATATTCATTGTCCAACTTAACCATCAAGTAGATAAAACAAACAGAATAATTAAGGAAGTAAAAATGAGGAACAGAAATTTTGAAAGGGAAGATAAAAGTCAACTAAGTAAAGTATTAGAAAATGCTCTAAGAGCTGGAGTTAGAAAACCAAGAATTGAAGGAAAAATCCAAGCCTCAACTTATAATACAAAAAGGTTCTGTGGGCAAAATGTTGAAGGATGCAGAAAGGCTCAAAAGAAGATGGAAGAAATATAGTCACTGTCCCAAAAGAATTGACTTACATTCAACCATTTCAAGAGGTGGCATATGATCAAGAAGTGATGGTATTGAAGAAAGAAGTCCAGGCTGTAATATCAAAGGCATTAGTGAAAAGCAAATCTCCAGAAATTGATGAAATACAAAATGAAATGTTTCTACAAATTGATTCTATGCCAAGAAATTTGGAAGAAAGCTACATAGCCTATCAATTGGAAGGGAATAAAATTTGGGTTCATTCCAAAGAAAGATGATTCTATAAAATGCAGAAATCATTGAAAAAATATCTTTAATTCCAAACACAAGTAACAATTTTCAGAAGACAATTTAAAACAGTTACTGCAATACATCAGCAGGAAACTGCCAGAAATTCAAGCTGGATCCAGGATATGAAGTGGAATAAGGAACACCATTGCTGATGTCAGATGTCAGATGGATCTTGACTAAAAGCAGAGAATATCAGAAATAAGTTTATGTTTTATTGAATATGCAAAGGTTATTGAATGTGTAGATCATAATAAACTATGCATAACATTGTGATGAATGGGTGTTCCAGAACACCTAATAGTGCTCTGTAAAACATGTACATATCATAAGAGGCAGTCCTTTATCAGGCATTCTCCCCTCCTGATGATATGTCCAATTATAAGAGAAATTCTGGACTTCTTGGCTTCTAAAGAAAATTCTGGTTGTACTTCTTCCAATATAGATTTGTTTGTTCTTCTGACATTCCACAGAACTTTCCATATTTTTGTCCAGCACCTTAACCCAAATGCAACAATTCTTCCATGGTCTTTTTTATTCATTGTCCAGTTTTCACACATATATGAGGCTACTGAAAATAGCCTGGTTTGGATCAGGAGCACCTTAGTCCTCAAACTGACATCTTTTGTCTTGTCAAACATCTTTCTTGTATTCTCTTCATTTAACCAAGATCCATCTGACATCAGTAAAGATACTCATTGTTCTGAATTCAGATTGAACCTCTTACTGTTCCTGGACAATGTGCTGGTGCAGCCATTCTTAATTATATTTAGCAAAAATTTATTTACATGAAATATTATTGATATTGTCAGATTATTTCTGTGTTCCGTTGGATCACCTCTCTTTGGAACGGGCACAAATATGGATCCAATCAGTTAACCAGGTAGCTGTCTTCCAGATTCCTTGGCATAGAAGAGTGAGTGCCTCCAGTGCTGCATCAGTTTGTTGAAAGATGTAAATCTGTATTCCATCAATTCCCAGAGACTTGTTATTTAACAAGGCCTTCAGTATACACTGAACTTCTTACTTCAGCACATTGATCATTTGCTACCTCTTGTAATGGCTGAACATTGACTATTTCTTTTATGTACAGTGACTCTATGTATTCCTTCCATCGTCTATTGAT
>NW_006408609.1:11832919-11890295 GCF_000296735.1 Chrysochloris asiatica | reverse complement strand
TTTTTTTCTATCTCCAGATCTTTGCATATTTCATTATAATATTTGACTTTGTCCTCTCAAGCTCACCTCTGAAACTTTTTGTTCTGCTCTTTTACTTCCTTATTTCTACCATTTGCTTTAGCATCTGCACACTGGAGAGAAAGTTTCAGAGTCTCTTCTCACATCTATTTTTATCGTTTCTTTCATTCTTGCCTTCATAATGACCTTTTTCTTTCTTCCTTTATGATGTTCTTGATGTCATTCCACATCTAATAATCGCATGACTTACTATGTCATACTACATGTCACAATCACATGTTTTACTATTCTGGGGATGACAAATTGAAGAGAAATGACAAATTGAAGAGAAAAAAGAAGTTTTCAAGACCTATCTTGAAGCATAATGACATCTGTGACAGGACATTACCCATACATCTACAAGGAAGACCAGTTAATATTACTATTATTCAAATTTATACACCAACCACTAAAGCCAGTGATAATGAATTTGAATTCTTCCAATGTCTTCATTCTGTAATTGATCAAATATGCAATTAAGATGTATTGATAATTACTGGTGGTTGGAATGCATATATTAGAAACAAATAGGAAGGATCACTAGTTGGAAAATATGGCTTTAGTGATGGAAACAGTGCTAGAGATTGCATGTTCGAAATTTGCAAGACCAACAACTTCTTCACTGAAAATACGTTTTCTAAAAATCATAAAAGAGGCTATACACATGGACTTCACTAGATGGAATATAAATAAACCAAATCGACTACATCCATGGAAAGAGACAATGGGATGGCTCCATACCATCAGTCAAAATAAGTCCAGGGACAAATTTTAGTTCAAACCATCAATTGTTCACATACAAGTTCATGCTGAAGTTAAAGACAATGAAAATAAATCCATGAGAGCCAAAGTATGACCTTAACTATACCCCACCTGAATTTAGAGGTTATATCAAGAACAGATATGCTGCATTAGACACCAATGATCAGAAAACAGAAGAGTGGTGACATTTTGCTTATGTTGTTGTTGTTAGGTGCTTGCTGTTGTTAGGTGCCATGAAGTCAGTATCAACTCATGGCGACCCTATGCACAACATAATAAAACATATAGTCCTGAGCCAACCTCAAAATCTATATTGCTAGTCAAGGTTTAAAATTTTTCTTCAGTTCTTTCAACCTGAGACATTCTGAGTGTGTTTTTCTCTTTTGGTTTTCTATCTCCAGGTCACTGTTTTTTTCATCATAATACTTGGCTTTGTCTTCGGGAGCTGCCCTTTGAAATTTTATATTCAGCTCTTTGACTTCCTTGTTTATTTTATTTGCTTTAGCATGTCTACACTGGATAGCATGTTTGAGAGTCACTTCTGACATCTGTTTTTTGTCTTTTTTAACTTTCCTGTTGTTTAAATGACATTTTGTTTTCTCCCTGTATGGTATTCTTTATGTCATCCCACAACTCTACTGGTCTTCAGTCATTAGTACCTAGAGCATCAAATCTATCTTTAAGATGATCTCTAAATTCATGTGGGATATGTTCAAGGTCATATTTTGGCTCTTCTGGCCTTGTTTTAATTGTCTTCAACTTCAACCTGAACTTGCATATTAGCAATTGATAATCTATTTCCACAGTCTGCCCTTGGCCATGATTGGGTTGATGATATTAAGCTTCTTCATCATCTCTTCTAACAGATACAGTCAATTTGATTCCTGTGTGTTCTTCCTGGTGAGCTGCATGTGGATACTCTCCTTTTATGATTTTAAAAACAGTTACTTTCAATGAATAAATCATAGGTCTTGCAAAATTCAATTTTGGGATCTCTGAAATGATTTATATAACCAAGGTCATATTTTCTAACTAATGATCCTTCCTCTTTATTTTCATCCTTTGTATTCTAATCACTAGTAATTATCAATATATCTTGATTACATATTTGGACCATTTCAGACTGAAGAAGTTGGTAGATTTCTTCAAGTTCACCATCACTTGTTTTAGTGGTTGATGAATAAATTTGATTAACAATGTCATTAACTGGTCTTTCTTTTGTTGTTGTTGTGAAGTGCCATCAAGTAGATTCCGACCCATAGCGACCCTATATACAGTTTCCAATGAGCAGCTGGTGAGCTTGAACCGCCGACCATGCAGTTCAAAAGGCTTTGCAATCTGGTGCATTAACCCACAGAACCACACCAGGACTTCCTTTTAGGGGTATGGATATAATTCTATCACAGACAGCATTGTACTTCAAGATAGATCTTGAGACTGATGAATGTGACTCCATTCCTCTGGAATTTGTTATTCTCAGCCTAGCAAACCATATGATTATCTGATACAAAATCAGATCAGTGCATTTCAGCTTGCTATGGCTTAGGCTATTGATCTTTATGAGTTTCATTTCATTTTTGACAACTTACAATTTTCTTAGATATATACTTCGTACATTACATGTTCTGAGTATTAATGGATGGCTAGAGCTGTTTCTTCTCATTTTGAGTTATGACTCATCAGCAAATGAAGATGCTAAAAGTTTTATTTCTTCATGTCATCATGGTCAACTCCAAGGAGACAGCTCTTCCTCAATTGTGTTTTGAGTGCTGTCCAACATGAGGGGCTCATCTTCTGGCGTTACTTCTGATCATGCTCTGCTGCTATTCAGAACGTTTTCATCTTTCATTATTGTATCTGACAATGTCTTTGTACTATTCCTAAAGTTTTCAGTGGCTATACATTTACAGGTAGTTCACCTCTCCTTCTTTCTAATCTGTCTTAGTCTGGAAATTCCACTGAAAACTGTCCACCTAGGGTGACCCTTCTCATATTTAAAATACTGGTGGCATAGTGTCCAGCATCACAACAACATGCAAGTTATCACGGTATGACAAACTGACAGATGAGTGGTGAATGGAAAAGACATTATGCTTTAAGTAAAGAGTCACAAAGAAGAGGATGATCCTCAACAATTTGGATTGACATAGTACCTGCAACGGTGTGCACAAGCATAAAAATTGTGAGTATGGCACAGGATTTAGCAGTGTTTCATTCTGAGCCTTAGTCACTATGAGTTACAGCTAACGCAATGTACCTAGCAACAACAAATGGATGATATAAAGAAAAAAAACATGTGATCTCAGCATTTAGAAAAGCAAATTGATAAATTTTTTCATGATTAAAATAATTCATAATTACAAAAATAACCCAAAATAACTCCTAATAAATTAGAAACAGAAGAAAATGTAATTAACCAAAAAAATATACATATATTATAATTTACAGCAAGGATACTGCATAGGAAGAATTTTGATAACATTTCTCTACAGGTTGAGGGGGAAAAAAGCAAAAATGCTCGATATCTTTACGTTTATTTAGTATTATACTAAATCAAAGTCTTGGTGTGGTGCTGTTGGTTAATGTGCTGGACTACAAGGTCAGCTTGAATGTCAAGGTCAGTGGTTCAAGCCCACTAGCCACACCTCAGAAACCCTATATACAGTTGCCATGAGTAGAACCTACTCGACAGCACTTAACAACAACAACAGCATTATACTACACACATACACACACACACACACACATATATAATATGGTATTATAGGATAAGCACTGAACTGCTCACTGAAACAGCATCAGTTCAAACCCACAAGATGTTCTTGGAAACATTACACAGGGTCACTATGAGTCAGAACCAACTCATAGGCATTTAACAGCAACATAAGACTGTAGGGCCTAAAGAGTTCAAGAAAACATACTAAGATAGGGATTGATAATAATTTTTAAACTTTAAAAAATATTTGTAGATGGTATGATTATGCACTTGCTGATGTAGTTAGGGGCCATGGAGTTGGTTCCAACTCATAGTGACCCTATGCACAACAGAATAAAACACTGCTTGGTCCTGGGCTATCTCACAATCATTACTACACCTGAGCCCATTGCTGCCGCCACTGTGACAATCCCTCTTGTTGAGGGTCTTCCTCTTCTTCTCTAACCCTCCACTTTACCAAACATGATAGATATCCTTCTCCAGGAACTGGTCCCTCCTGACAACATGTCTGAAGTATGAGAGACAAGAAGTCTGGCCATCTTGGCTTCCAAGAAGAACTCTGGCTGTACTTCTTCCAACATAGATCTGTTTGTTATTTTGGCAGCCCATGGTGCTTTTAATATTCTCCTCCAAAACCATAACTAAAGTGCATCAATTCTTCTTTGGTCTTCCTTATTCACTGTCCAACTTTCACATACATATAAGATTATTTTAAAAAAATCACTACTATTCATAAGGTTTTCAGTGATTAAATATTCAGAAATAGTCTGTTTCTCCTTCTTCCTAGTCTGTCTTGTCTGGAAACTCATCTGAAACCTGTCCACCATGGGTGACCCTGTTGATATTTGAAATACTTGTAGCATAGCTTCCAGAATCACAGTAACACACAAGGCACCAAAGTATGACAAACTGACAGATGAGTGGTGGATTATGCGCTTAGACAATCCTAAAGAGTCTACAAAAATATTAGAATTAATAAGTTAATTTAGTAAGCTAAAGTTAAAAAATAAATTAATAAATGCCTGGTATGGTGCTGTAGGAGGAGCACTGGATCGCAAGGTTGGTTTGAACTGTAAGGTAGGCAGTTCAAATTCACCAGCCACTCCTCAGAAACAGGGTTGCTATGAGTCAGAACCAACTAGAAGGCACTTAACAGCAGCAACAACATTAGCCTTAGCACATGTAAAAGCTCTGTGCACTTAGAAACTATACTGAAATACATGCAATTCCTTTAAACTGTAAACAAAACTGTGCTGAGAAACAATTCTAAAATTCTAAATAAAAGGAGGGCTATTATGTTGTTGGGTGGGAAGATTCAATATTTTATGTTTTAAGTTCTTCTGAAATTACTCAATAGAGTCATTGCTCTCTCACTTAACATAACATGAGGATATTTTATTTTTGTTTTGGAGGGTAATTTAGAAAAAATATAACACAAGTAAAAATGGGCAAAAATTTAAAAAGTCACTTAACCAAAGAGGATATCTGAGTACCCAGTAGATAAAAAGTAAAAATGGTCAGCTAATTGTAAATTACAACCACAATAAAATACAACTGATCCCAATTCAAATGACTTATATCTTAAAAGACTGAAAATACCTAGTGTTATTAAATATAGAGATAAAATAGAATTCTTAAACATTAGTACTCCAGTTGATCACTTGATGATAAATTATTTGGCAGAATCCATCAAAGCTAAATATACAGTATCTATCACAATTAATGTAGAGTATCTATCTAAACCAAAAACAGTCCAAACCAAGGAGTCCTAGTGTGGCACTGTAAAAGAAACAAAGGACAGGAAGGTTAGTTTGAACTGCAAAGTTGAGGGTTCAAACCTACCAACTGCTCCTTGGAAACCCTATACAGAGTCACTGTATATGGCTCATAGTCAGAACAGACTGGACAGCCTTTAACACTTGAATATTGTTATTGTTAATACTTCAAGTTGGTAAGCTTTCATTGCCGACCTTGCAGTTCAAATCAACCTTGCAGTTCAGCACATAAACCCACAGCACCATACCAGGACAAATATCTAGAACTGAACAGCTGTACTCTGAGCTATATAATCCCCAACGCCCCAACCCTCTAGAAAAAAAAAAGAAAACTAATGTTGTCAAGTGGATTCCAACTATGAATTATATACATAGTATAAATTAGTGTTTATGGCCACCTAAAATTAGTACAGTGATATTAACAAGTTATGTGTTCATAATAAAACCCAGTTGAGAAAAAAATGCACATAAATAAGATAATTAAGTGCATTATGGTATATTTACATAATGCAATACTAAACAACAATGAAAAACAGCTATTACTTTTCAGAGAGCATTTATAAAGAAATAATACTACAGCTTGGTAGAAATGGAAGTGTCAGAAAAGTTGGAAGAAAATTTAGGAATTCTGATTTCTTCATTTATGTAATGGAAAACAGATCAGTATTTTTCTATAGTCAAGTGTCAATAAAAAATTAGGATTAAGAATATTGTTTATATACTTTCTAGTAATATTAGTAATATATTTATAGTAATCACTGCAAAATATTTTAAAAACTGATTAAATAGGAAATTCAGGCTGTTATTTCTTTTTTAAAATACATATGTATTTTTTGCAATTAATATTTTAATTGACATAATTAACTTGTACTTCACTTTGCTGATTTTGAGTGAAAAGCTGCAGGACCCACATTTTACTTGTGTTGATGCATACAAAACAGGACAGACGTTAGAAATTTAGAAGCCATAATGTTCCCAAGTAAAGAATTCAGATAAGCCTCCAATGAAAGTGTTCTAATTTACCAGCATCAGTAAAGACTATTCCCTGGAATCTTACACAAACAAGCATATGCATTAGTCAGTGCGTGAGCTTCAGTTGGGAAGACTTGGCAGAAAGACAAAAAAGAGTCTCCAAACTTCTTTGGAACGTGTTTTGCCACTTATCCTAAATCTTTATCACTGCCAACTGGAGTCAGTGGGCTATTATAAATTTATATATGCATTTAATCTGCCTGGAGAATATTTTTACTTATATGGTACATCAACATTTCAAAACAACCTTTTAAGAGACATAATCTTCCAAGAAGGAGGCTCTTTGTATGTGAGAGGCAGCTTTCCTTGTGAAAGACAGCAATGACTAGTTTGTTTGAGTACAAAACTGACAGTTGGGAAAGTCTGAAATACAATTCTGGCTTTTTCACTTCCTTAGGTTGGCCATACAAAATGAAAACGAACCTGTTAAGTACGAATTCAGTAGGAAATTTACACAGGTATAAAAGAAGAGCTAGAAATTGCTGTGATCTTGTCTGGTTAGATCTAGATAGAATTCACCGGCAAAATTAATACAACACTAGCCAAAGTGAAGTAGAGAATAAAATGAGAAGAATTAGCAACTTAAGTATTGTTTTCACAATTTTATAACATTCTAGATCATTAAAATAATTATTTTTAGCTAAAGTAGATAATTCTGGGGAATTATTTTGCTTTTATAACCTGTAAAAAAGAGTTTAAAACATTGCAAAATAATAAATTCTTCATAAATATCTGTGAGGAATAAGGAGATGTGAGAGCTACCATGGAAAAGTGTCTAAGTCTTCAGGGTCTCTCACAGTTTGCAAAACAAAAACATAAAAAATAAGGAATGCTGAATGACTTCTACAATAGAATACAATTAGCAAGCCCATGGCTTTCACTTTCTATTGTATTCTGTTTTCAATGTTATTTGATTTCAAATCTTCCTTGATTGTGGCCCTTAATAATGGGGGTGTGCTTGTATCTTGTTCAATGTATTGCAACTCTTTTAACACACTCATTTTGTATCAAAGAATCACATTTAGAAAGCATTTATCTCATATTCAGTATGTGTCAAGAGTAAAATATGTATACTTTTATAGATGTTTCAGTAGTTATTAGTGAAGTCCTCTGATAAATGGTGTGTCTCTTATTCTAAATTTAAACTATATTATTTGATTTCATTGCTTTAGAAAAAACATTACCTGGAGGATTTTATTCCCTCAGCTTTCTGTTTCTGTAAAGAATTTACTTCCTTGGAAATCCTATGCGGAGTCCCTTTGAGTAGGAACCAACTTGATGGCACATAACAATAGCAGCATCTTTAATTTAAAATTTATTTCTGATGGTTTGAGTCTAAGATTAAAGTGTTGTTGATTTTCAGTGGCAAAACTGACATCCTAACCAGAGGAATATTGTTGTTATTAAGTACCACCTAGTTGGTTCTGATTCATAGGACCCTTTATAAAACAAGAAGCTGGGGAGTTTTGAATCACCAGCCTTGTGGTTTAAACCAACATTGTGGTCTAGTGCTTATCCCACAGTGCCACACTAGGAATCCAGAGGAATACTATCCCATAAATGGAAACAACTGCAACATATATTACAGAAACCTCTTGACAACCAATAGCAGCATGGATGCAAGAAGAAATTTCACAGAACACTGGGATCTAAAAATGAATGAGACACTAATATCTGAAAAGTAATAAAGAAATCATGAGCAAGTTACAAATGTTATCAGCTTAGTTATCTGACAGAAAAAATAAGGGACTTGAACATATCTGACAAATAAAGGGCTTGATTGGTGAAAAACAGGAGGAAGTGTTTAATAGACTTTACATATATGTTTACATATATTCTAAATGAAATTAAATCTATTTCAGCAGAAGATTTAGAATATTAAAAGAAAAATAAATTAGCTTAAAACTTGAGCAATCTATTTATTCTCTTTTAAATTGCCATTTTCAAGCTCTTTGTTCTGGTTAATTTTATTCATAATCCTAAATTTTAGGGTTGTTCCCTCAGCATGTATGCATTTTCTAATATGTGAGATTGACATTTCTAACCCTCAAATGAGCAAAAGGAAAGCAATGATGATTCCTTCTATCAAGATCCTCCAGCTCAGAAGAGGAATTTAATTGCTCATTTAGTTTTGGCCAGAGTATCACAAAAATGAAATCATGTTACACCCAGCATATCATATCAAAGATATGTAATGCTGCTTTGTCTTATACCAATGATATATAGGACACCTTTACATGATGTCCTATGCATTATATTCAGACAGTTTGACTCTTTGATTAAGCCAATATCTACCAGGTTTCTTTATAGAAAACTTACTGTTTTTCCCTAAGTAATTAAGTAGAAAATTGCAGAAACATTTTTCTTAAGATTCTGATATGATTATCCTCTTCTTGGTGTGGCGCTGTTGGCTAATGCACTGGACTGCAAAGTCCACTTTGAATCAGGATACCTGCTGTTCAAGTTCACCAGCTGCTCCTTGGAAACCCTACACAGGGTGGCTATGGGTAGGAACCTGACTTGACAGCACTTACAACAACAACAACTTCTTTATCTAATTTTTGCACACTACTTCTATGATCTGTTATGAGATGAATTATAGCCCACAAAAAAGATATCTTGAACTCCTAATCCTTAATGTCTGTAAATGTGACCTTATTTGAAAATAGGGTCTTTGCATATGCAAATAAAGTCAATTAACATGAGATCATATTAGATATTAGAGTAGAATAGGCCTTATTCTAATATGACTGGTATCTTTATCAAAAGAGCAGAAGAGCTATAAGGAAGACGACCACATTAAAATAAAGGCAGATATTGGTGTTATGCTGCCACAAGTCAGGGACTGCCTGGAATGCTACCATATTCTGGAAGACACAGAGACATTACGGCCTTTAGAACTGTGATAGAATAAATGTCTGTAGTTGTAAGTCACCCCTTTCCTGGTAGTTCATTATGGCAGTTCTAGGACACTCATACAGCAGTCACTGATTATTGTTGTTGTTAGGTGCCATTGAGTTGGCTCCAATTCCCCATATATAACAAAATGGAGTCTTGATCACTGCAGGATAATGCCCTGACTTTACGGTCAGTTTGAACCACGAGGTAGGTGGTTCAAACCCACCAGCCACTCCTTAGAAACCCTATAGAGGGTAGCCATGGATCAGGACCGACTCAACAGCACACAACAACAGCATATTACAGAACAAAACATTTTTCTGTCCGGCACTATCTTCACAATTGTTGTTATGTTTGAACCAATTGTAACAGCCACTGTTACAATCAGTCTTATTGGGTTCTTCCTCTTACCTAATTTGTCAAGCATGATGCTCTTTTCTATGGATTGGTCCACCTAGTTACATGTCCAAAATAGGTCAGGTAAAATCTTACCATCCTCCTTTCTAAGGATTATTGTTGGTAAGTGACATCCTATCAATTCTGATGCATAATGCCCCTGTAGATGTTTTTTAAGTTGCGGCTGGTTGATAGGAACCACTGACCCTTTGGTTAGCAGTACCGTGCTTATCCTAAGCACCATACCAGGATTCCTTTGGTGGTTGCTTATTTCTTTTTTTTTTTTTTTTTTTTTTAATCTCCTTACTTGCTTAGTGGTTGATTATGAACTATATCATTATGTATGCATATTTGCTCATTGACATTCTACAAAAAGGAGTTTTTCTTTCTCATTTATTTATATCAATATAAACTCAGAAATTCTCATTTTATTAGATGAATTATCCATTAATAACACTGTTCATTTTGAGCCACAAAATGTCCAATTTTGACCAATTTGTTGTTGTTACATGCCATCGAGTCAGTTCGGACTCATAGAGATCCTGTACAGGGTTTCAAAGGAGCAACTGGTGGCTTTAACTCTGACCTTGTGGTTCACAGTCCAGTGCTAATCCTGCAGCCCCACACCAGAGACTCCTATGTCCTCTGGATATGTTCAGATCATTCTTGAGCTGTTACTTGTTTTATAACCAAAGAAGATATCCTAGAAAATTTTCTCTTTAGCTATGATGACCTGGAGTTCAACCTGTCCTCATCCCATCAAATGAAAAGTGTACCTATTAGATTTTGATGGTCATCTGTAACCCCTTACTTCTTGAACTGATGCCATATCCTACCAAGTATATCATGAGCCAATCCTTATGTTTTCATCAATACTAAGTCATCTCCATTCAATCTTACCAGTTCCTTAAAAAATTTGGAAAGTTTTCGACATCGTTTTAATAATCTGAGAAGATGCCAACTTTCACCACTATGTGTTTTATCAGTCTCTTAGGGAGGTCAAAGGTAAAGGCAATTAGACAACCTTTTTCCAAATTATCCTCCTATTAGAAGTCAATTAGAAAAAATTGTGTGGCTGTCCAGTGAATTCATTTATTCATGTAACATAATTACTAAAATAAGAAAGAGAAAAAAATAATAATAAAAAAGTTACATTCTTTATCACCCAGGAGTTTCATAGAACACTGGATTTTTGTCAGAAAGGTCACATATCAAGTTTTTAATAAAGGGATAACATGTAGAGCTATGAGTAGGGACAAAGAAGTAAACAAGAATTGGTGGGGCACCCAAAGGGAGTTTTGAGCACCTCAAGGACCAAAGGAGAAAAGAAGGGACACAGTTAATGATAGCCCACTGGGTGAGGACTCCCAGATGCAAACTTTAGTTGTGGAAAGACACAGTCACTGCCAGACAGTGACACCAAAGCAGGGAGGAAATAGAAAGTAAATACATGGTTTTCTCTCTTTCCATCTACTCTTACTGTTGGTGCTTTCACAGGTCAAACCTGACTGAACTGAAGGTCAGCCTTCAAGAGAACCCAGGACCTGCAATTCACAGTAGTCCATCCCTAAAAGCACAAAGAGGATCAACTAGGGGAGGGAAATGGGTTCAGTGGACAAAGGAAAAATCAGTAGACATGCTCAGATGTTGTCCTCCCCACTACCATCTGGGAACTCAGGAAAATTTATTCTATAACAAGTTTTGGATGCTGTGTTTTATGTAATGTCTCAAAAATGTACTTTTAATTCTATTTAAAATGTTATTTTTCTTCTACTATGCACAAGTGGTATCATATTTGTTTTATGAGGAGACTGTAGCTCTGTCCTGCACTGAAAAATTCAATTTGTAATTCCACCGAGAGAAAGTATATCAGGTGCATATGTGGATGAGGCAGTCATAAGCAAGTCTACATTCAGTGCACACACTTTAACCCTGTTAGAGTCTATCACTTAGGGTATTTTCAGGGGGACTGTAGTTGATTATGAGGGAACAAAGAAGCAATAGTCATTTTACATAATAAAAATGGAAATTAGCTTAAATTCTCTACTCCATTTCCAGAGCCAATGAACATAAAGTTCATGTCCCACACATCTGTTTCCTGGGATGAATCTATAGTTAGGTTTGGGTAAAGTAAAACAACAACAACAAAAAAAACCAAATATGTTCTCAGAGTCATTCTCAAAACTGAAAGCATACAGCATGGTCTCTCTGTGAGCAGATTTATGAATGTACCATTTGGAGATTTTGTGCAGGTTGTGATTTCTTCATTTTTACAAGAACTACAAAAATCATAGTATTTTCCCATTCTATTTTCCCTTTTAAGCTTGACTAGCAGCCTGTGCTGATCTGATGCCAATATTAAATCCATGAGATACTTAAGGCCAAATGTCTGCATTTTAGAAAATTTCATTACAAAAAGAAGAAGATATAAAAAGCCTGCTACCAAAAGAAATGCTTTCACTAAACATATTTTCATTCACTTATGAAACAAAGTGATTATTTTATCATTTTGCTTTTTCTTTTCCTGAATCAATTTGCTGCTATGTTTACAGCCTGGTACTGTGGTGCAGAGCTGTCTCAGGGACCAGGAAGCAGACGTGACCAGACACAAAGGTGATAAAGGCTTGTCTCATTTCCATGTTCAACCAGAGTGGAATGCAAATAGCAAGCAGTGCATGACAAAAAGTAAATTAGATCTTTAAAAAATCCTTTCTTTAATAATCATAGATGATATTGGCAGTTCAAGTAAGGCTTTTCTGTGAATATAGGATTTTTAGCTCAGCAAAAGCACCTTGAAAGGCAGATAAGAGGTAATATAACTTCCGTTTGCACACAGACTTTTAGATAAACACATATGCAAAGTATACTTTAATGATAGACTCTCATTTTTGTCATTTTAACAATGAATACTCCTAGAAAATGCTTTAGAATTATAGGATAGTTATTTGTTATTGTGGACAGTGACCTAGAAAATGGAAGTTCAAAGGTCAATAAGGTACTAAATCTATTTTCTGAAAGATTAAAGTTATCCATAGGACCATATGTATTTCTGGTGTGGCACTGTAGGCTAGCATTAGACTATGAACCATTAGGTCAGCAGTTTAAATCCAACAGCTGCTCCTCAGAAATTCTGATCAACTGGAAAGCATTTATGAGCAAAAACATAGGACCATATACTCATACATAGATCAATAGCAACAGTGCAGTATTAGCTTTTCTTGGTTTTGTTTTTAAAGGTATGAATACAATGTTTGTTGGAACACCAGGAAAATACAACTAGTTCTGTCTTTCAGAATTAGACAGTGAGTCCAAAACACTTACATTAGAACTAGACTATGAAAGATCAAATGGAAATTATCACCTGTTATATGGAGGGAAATACCTTCAAGAGATAGGTCACAAAATGTGAAATACACAAATCTTGTGAAAATAAAGTCCTTAAACATTTGCACCTATTTGATTAATTTTGGGATACCTTAACACTCTATTGAGTGCAGATCAATGGAGCTTTTAAACTTACTTTGAGATAGGTATTGTGGTCATTCACGAATGAGTTTGGGTCTAACTTCTAAAACAATATGAATAATATCATATTGAAGGACTCCTTTTGTGTTGATTAAATGGAGGAATTTGTAAATGTACATGGAAGCTGAGAGCCCCTAGCTAACTCTCTTATTTATGAATGAAGTTAAGCTTAGTTTGTCTTGAGGAATCAGACATACCCAGTTACAATTGAAGAGCTGAATCTGACTCATGGAGATCTCATGTGTTTCAGAGTAAGATTGTGCACCGGAGTTTTCATGGCTATAACTTTTGGGAGCAGATCACAAGTCATTTCTTCTTAAGTGCTTCTGGGTTTGTTTGAGCCAACAACTTTTCTATAACTGAGTTCATAACAGTTTGCCCTACCCATATAACAGTTTTTCTGTTATGTTTTATTGTCTGGCACTTGTTAACTGAGTGAACCTGGGCAAATTAATTAGCTATTCACTTAGTACATAGAACTATTGAATAAACAACTAAGGATCGCTCTTGTTGTTAGGTGCCCTTGAGTCATTTCAACTCATAGCAACCATATGTACAACAGAACAAAACACTGTCCAATCCTATACCATCCTCACAATTGTTAATGTTTGAACCCATTGTTTGAGCCCACTGTGTCCACCCGTCTCCTTGGGGGTTTCCCTCTCTTTCACTTCCAGTCTGCTTTACCAAGCATGATGTCTTTCTCACCATCCTTGCTTTTATGGAGCATTCTGGCTATACTTCTTCCGAGTTAGATGTGTTTGTTCTTCTGGTATTCCTTGGTATATTCAATATTCTTGGCCAACCGCATAATTCAAAAGCATCAAATTTTCTCCAGTCTTTATTATTCAATACCTACCTTTCATATGCATATGAGGCCATCGAAAATATCATGGTTTGAGTAGGTGCATCTTAGTCCTCAAAGTGACATCTCTATTCTTAAATATTAGAAAGAGTTCTTTTGTAGCAGATTTGCCTAATGCAATGTGTCTTTAGATTCCTTGACTTTCCTGAGTTTCAGCTTTAGATCAAAATGAAATCTTAATTTTACAATTTAAATATTATTTTCTTTACATTGAGGTACAATCTATACTGAAGGCTGCAGTCTTTGATCTTCATCAGTATTTCAAGTCCTCTTACTTATAACAAGCAAGGGTGTATCATCTGCATATCACAGGCTGTTAATGAGTCTTCCTCCAATACATTCTTCTTTGTATAATTTAGCATCTCAGATTATTTGCTCAGTATACGCATTGAGGAAAGGAGCTCTGGTAGCGTAGTGGTTACGAATTGGGCTGCGAACTGCAAAGTCAGCAGTTCGAAACTACCAGCTACTCCACAAGAGAAATATGAGGCTTTCTGCTCCCGTAAAGATTTACAGCCTCGGAAACCCTATACAGGGCCGCTATGGGTAGGAATCGACTCGATGACACTTAACAACAACATATGTATGGAGGAGTCCTGGTGTGGCACTATGGGGTTAATGCACCAGACTGCAAAGCCGTTTGAACTGCTAGTTGGCAGTTCAAGCTTACCAGCTACTCCTCATAAATGCTATACAGGGTCACTACGGGTCAGAAATGACTCAACAGAACTTAACAACAACAGCATACACATTGAATATTGTTGTTGTTGTTGTTAAGTGCCGTCGAGTCGTTTCCGACCCATAGCGACCCTGTACAGGGTTTCCGAGGCTGTAAATCTTTACGGGAGGAGAACGCCTCATCTTTCTCCCGCGGAACAGCTGGTAGTTTCGAACTGCTGGCCTTAAGGTTCGCAGCCCAATTCGTAACCACTACGCTACCAGAGCTCCTTACACATTGAATAAGTATGGGTAAATACTACAACTCTGGCGCACACCTGTCCGATTTTAAACATTCATTATCCTCTTGTTATGTTTGAATGGCTGCTTCTTGGTCTATGTACAAGATCCTCATGAGTCTTCAATTAAGAGTGCATTCTTTCCAATGGTATTCATAGTTTGCTATGATCAACGTGAGTGAATGCCTTTGCATAGTCAATAAAACACAAGTAAACATCATTCTAGTATTTTCTGCTTACAGTCAAGATCCATCTGACATCAACAATGATATCCATTGTTCCATTGCCTCTTGTGAATCCTGTTTGAATTCTGACAACTCCATGTACTATTGCAACTGTTTTTAAATTATCTTAAAATTTCATTAGCATGTAATATTAATAATATTTTTTGATAATTTCTGCTTTCTATTGGGTTCTTATAAATGGGCACAATTATGAATCTCTCAGTTGTTTGGCCAGATCTTTAAAATTTCTTAGTATAGCCTAGTGAGTGTTTCTAGTGCTGCATCTTATGTTGACACTTTTCAATTTGTATTCCATTAATTCCTGGAATCCATAGGACTATATGGATTCTTGGTTGTTTTCTTTTTTTGTGTTTTGCTAATGCTTTCAGTGCAAAGTTAGGATTACAAGGGAACAAATTCCAACCTAAATTTTGAGTCAGAAAATGGGGCAGCATTGCATTTATATGAAACATTATCTGTTCCACAATTTTTTTTAAAGAATAAACACCTTTAACACATGTGCTTCATTCCACTTTGTAAAGGAATGCAAACCATCCTACTAGCTTCTTAAATTATTAGGCTGCAGTGCCCAGTTCAGAGATGAAATTGATATTTGCCATGTCTATTTCATAACTTATGGGGAACATGGTGGCAAGTGATGTGACAAGTGCCAAGTGTAGGGTAGAGATGAAAGGGCAAGAGTTGGACTACAGAGCAGGCTGTTGTTTTCACCATTATAGAAACTTCTCTAGCTTCACTTTAAAAAAACAAACAAAATAGTTTATGACAAACTGCCACGCTGCTTATTCAATAACCTGCTATTAAAACATTCATCTGAAGTGGTTTAAAACTGGTATGAGAATCTCCTTTACTATTTTTCTCTTGGAGTAGTAGTCTTTGTCTCATGAAACCATGCTTGAACTGAGCATATATGCAGTAGCAGGGGGAGATTTGTGATTTGAATCTTCAGCTTGAAGTTTTTTTACTGTTGAATATATTTAAAAATCATTGCATTTTCTTCTTTCGTTAATATGATACTGGCAGTCAGATGAATCTCTGTCCAAATGGAATCTTTTTGCTTTATTCTGTCTTTTCTCTGCCTCCGACACATGGCCACCTGACATATGCTGTGTGTTCTCTGTGCAGAGACAGCCAGCAAGCAAACAAAGCCTGCATGGACACGCCCGGGCAGAGCAGCCCCAGTGGCTAGGACTTCAAACAACTGGTCATTTGGTTAAACATTCAGATTCACTGGTTTCTTTGACTGAATTAGTTGTAGGTACAGTAGATTCTATGTGTACAGACACAGAAAAGAGTGGTAATATTTCAGAAGTTTCCTTTAAATGTTTCATATTATTGAAAAATCATTCCCTAACAAAATTGACATTTTAAAATCTTATATTTGATAATTACTGGCCTGAATCACTTCAATTACTTTAGAATTTTCAGAAGGAAAGAAGAAGAAAAAACAAAAACATTTAGTTTAAAAGGCAACCTTCATATCTCACTAGAAATTACAAGATATCTAGAAAGCTTTGTAATAGCTATTCTAGACATTACAGGCAATATTCAACATTGATATGTTTCTGGAGGTAATTTCACCATATATCTAAATTATAGTAAAAAAACATTTTGAAAAGAAAAAGGAATAAACTTGAAAATAGAAGTAGCTAAGTAATAACCACATCTTTTTTACTTCCTTTCTTTTTTTTTAACTTGAGATGATTCTTTATACAGCACAACTTGTGTTTTACAAAGAGAAAACATAATGCAGAGAATACAAAAGGTTCTGTTTCTTAATTCCTCTTGTATTCTAAATTTACATTTCATTATTGAATTATGAATACTTTTTGGGGCTTTACATGCACAATTGTTGCTACTTTTGCTAAAAATAATATGTTGGCAAACATGATATGTCTCATTAAGTTTAGAATGAAACAATGTGTTTACTATTACAATAACAGAGTACTTCCCCAAGTTGTCAGTTTTTTCATGTATGACAAGATTAAACCACAGGATCGAAGCCAATTGCTATAGTGTCAGATCTCTTAAATATACAGTGTCTGAATTTAATTTATGATTAGTTCCCGTAAGATAAATCCCAGATAGGTAAGCTTAACATAGCTATGTATGAACATGGCCTAGAGAACCTAAAGTTTGAAGCTGTTATTTTTGTTGCTTTTATATGCTGTTGAGTGGTCTCAGATCCTTAGCAACCCTATGTACAACTGAACAAAACATTGCCTAGTCCTGCAAATCCTCACAATCATTCCCATGTTTGAGCCCATTGTGCAGCCACTGTGTCAATTCATCTTGTTAAGGATCTTCCTCTTGTTAACTGACTCTTTACTTTATGAAGCATAATGCTTTCTCCAGGGATAACCGTCCTGATAACAAAACCAAAGTACATGGGACAAAATCTTACCATCCTCCCTTCAAAGGGTCATTCTGCCTGTACTTATTATAAGATAGATTTTTTTCATTCTTCTGGAAGGCCACAGTATATTAATATTCTTTGCAAACTCCATAATTCAAAGTCATCAATGTCAAAGAAAATGGTCAGATGTCGAAATTGTTATGGCATGAGAAGTTTCCATTAACAATTGTATTAATCAACTAATCACTCACCTAGGAGTCCTGGTGGTGCTGAAGTTAAATTCTCAGCTACTAAACATAAGGTTGGTGACTTAAATCTACCAATCACTCCAAGGGGAAAAATGTGTCAATCTGTTTCCATAAAGATTACAGTCTTAGAAATTCTGAGGTTGTTCTACTCTGTTCTATAGGGTTGCTATGGGTTGGAATTGACTGAATGACAATGGGTTTGATTTGGTTTAATCAACTGTCAATTAAATCAATATTAGTTAGTTCCCCCTTCTCTTGAGTGGTAGGTTTCAAAATGATCCTAACATCATTAAACTTATGTATGGCTTGTGCAAAGGCAGCAAATTAATATACAAGGTAATAGGTATTTTCTCGTAAGGGCCCTCAAGTCAGTACTGACTCATACTGACCCTGCAAAGGGTTTCTGAGCAGTGGCTGGTGAGTTTGAACTGCTGAACTTGTGGTTAGCAGTCCAGTACTTATTCTACAGGACTCCAGGTAACAGATGCTGTTGCTGTTGTTGTTCTGTGCTGTTGAGTCAGTTCCAACTCATACCAACCCTGTAAAGGATTTCTGAGGAGCAGCTAGTGGGTTTGAACTGCTGACCTTGTGGTTTGCAGCTTAGTGCTGATCCTACAGCACCACACCAGAAGTCCACAGAGTGCCAAATTAGTGTGTTATTTTACTCATCTTTCCTTTTAAATTTCTTAATCTATATTTCCCCTAACCAGATGCCAAATTAAGTGGACTGTGTCTCCTAGACTTTCATACACACTGAAGAACAATTCTCCAAGTTCAGGTTGTCACCCTCTTTATATTTCAAAATCCTGTTTTATCTATTTGCATTAAATTTACACAGAATCTATATCTATGTCTGTATCTTTATCTGGAGTCCTGATGTGGTGCAGTAGGATAAGCACTGGGCTGCTGACCACAATGTCAGCAGTTCAAACCCACCAGCCACTCCTCAGAATTCTTGAGTCAGAACCAACTCAATGGCACTTAACAACAACATGTATGTATCTATCCTTCAATATACTCATTTCTGAAGAAAAAAAAATTATGCATGAAATTCACTATCTTCCAGAAGCTGACTACTATTTTGTTATAGTTCCTTTTCCTGAAGGTGAGTCAAAAATTATCCACACTCCAGTTATATTAAAATGCCAATCCATGTACGCCACTGATGACAACACTGAACATGCACGTGAAATTATTCTGTTGACTAGATGAGTGACAGTGGATTATGTGAAAAATCATTTTCTAATCAGCCATGGCTCTGCCTATGAAATAATCCACAATAGACTTGGTTTTCGAAAAGTTTGTGTAAGGTAGATACTGAAACAACTCATAGAAGAGCCTAAACAGAACCTATTGGACATCTATAAACAAAATTTGGATCAATTCTTGAAGGAAGATAAAAGTTTCTTTTAAAAATTTCATTACTGGTGACAAGACATGGATTCATCACGATGAGCCTAAGAGTAAATCTCTGAAAATGGAATGGAAACATCCTCAATTACTGACCAAGAAAAAGTTCAAAAGCAACCAAGAGCTGGAAAATTGATAGTTACAGTTTTCTGGGATTCCCAAGGGTCACTACTGGAACACTATCAGGAAAAAGATTCAACAATCAACACTGTTCAGTACAGGGAGATGCTCACTGAAGAGCTGAAGTCTAAACTTCGAATTAAACATTGAACACAGAGGACTGCTATCCAAAAGCTTTTTGATATTTCATGACAATGCATGTCCTCACACCTCTGTTCACACTGTTGATACTCTACAAAAACTTTATTGTGAGGTGTTAAAGCATCCTCCCTAGAGTCTTGATCTTGCTCCATTAGACTTTCACCTGTTTGATCTCCTGAAAGCCACTCTTTGAGGATGACAATTCACCTCTGCTGAAGAAGAATTTAAAGACAGTGGTGCATTCATGGCTTGCAGCTCATCCTAAAACATTTTCTAATAAGGGAATACAAAAGCTTGTTGACAGGTGGACAAAGTGTATTGAAAGCAATGAGATTATGTCAAAAAATGATGTATTTGTCTTTTCTAAAATTTGATCAAAATAAATTCTACAGCCAGACTGAAGATAATTGTTGACTCATCTTCCTATGCATGTTTGTGTATCTTTCTTCATCTTCAGTCTGAAATTTCATATAAGAAATTGATGATCTGTTTCTAGCCTTGTTTTGGCTGATGATATTAACTTCTCCATTGTTTCTTCCTTCAGATGTAGTCATTTGATTCCGATGTATTCCATCTGGTGAGGTCTATGTGTGTAGTTGTCGTTTATGCTGTTTACAAAAGGTATTTGCAATGAATAAGCTGCTGGTATTGCAAAATTCTAGCATATGATCTCCAGCTGTACTTCTTCCAACAAACTTCTTGTTTGTTCTTCTAGCAGTCCATGGTACATCCAGTAACCTCCAACATCACAACCCAAATGCATCAATTCTTGTACAGTCTTCCTTATTCATTTCCAACTTTCACATGTATATGAGGCTATTGAAAATACCATTAGTTGGGTCAGGCACACCTTAGTCCTCAAGCAGATATCTTAGCTCTTGAACGCTTTAAAAATGTCTTGTTCAGTATATTTGCCTACTTCAATACATCTAGTGATTTCTTGGCTGCTGCTTGCATGAGGGTAGATTATGGATCCATGGAAAATGATGTTTTTGACAACTTCTAACTTTTCTCCTTTTAACATGATGTTCGTTTGTCCAGTTGTGAGGACTTTGTTTTCTTTACAATGAGGTGCAACCCATACTGAAGGCTGTAGTTTTAGATCTCCGTCCGTAAATATTTTAAGTCCTCTTCATTTTCAGCAAGGATGATTGTATCATCTGCATATCACAGAATTTTCAGGAGTCTTTAAATCCTGTTTCCACATTCCTCTTCATATAATCTAGTTTCTAAGATTATTTGTTCAACATTCCAATTGCATAAGTATGGTGAAAGAATACAACTCTGGAGCACACGTTTCTTAATTTTAAAACACTCAGTATCCCCTTCTTCTGTTTTAACAAATACATATTGGTCTATATACAAGTTCTTTATGAGCACAATTAAATGTTCTGAAGTACCCATTCTTAGCAATATTATCCATAGCTTTTCATGATTCACACAGTCAAATGTTGTTGTATAGTCACTAAAACACAAGTAAACATCTTTCTGGTATTCGCTGCTTTCAGCCAAGGTCAGTCTGATGTCAGCAATGATATCCCTATTTCCATGTCTTCATCTGAATCTGGCTTGAATTTCTGGCATTTCTGCATAGATGTACTGTTGCAGCCATTTATTAATTATCTTCAGCAAAATTTTACTTGCATGTGATACTAATGATGTTGTTCAGTGATTTCCATGTTCCTTTAGGTTGCCTCTCCTTAGGATGGACACAAATATGTGTCTCTTCTTATCAGTTGGTCAGGTAGATATCTTCCAATTTTCTTGCTATATATGAGTGAATGCCTCTTGTGCTGAATCAGTTTTTTAAAAGATTTCAATTTGTATTCAGTTAATATCTGGAGTCTTGTTTTTTGCCAATGCCTTTAATGTTAGTAAGACTTCCTTAAGTACCATCATTTTTGATCATATGCTACCGGTGGAAATGGTTGAACATCATCCATTTCTTTTTGGTACAGTGACTTTGTGTATCCCTTCCATCTACTTTTGATGAGCTCTGCATCATTCAATATTTTGTCTGTGTTGTTATTGGTATGGCTGTTGACTTGGTTCCAACCCAATACAGGGTTTCCAAGGAGCTACTGATGAGTTTGATCTGCCATTCTTACAGTTAAAAGGACTCACCCTACAGTGCCACACCAGGACTCCATAGAATCCTTTAATATTGCACCTCCAGACTTGAAATTTGTCTTCTTTAAACCTGAGAATTGTTGTGCTTATTCTTCCCTTTTGGTTTTCTAACTCCAGATCTTTGCACATTTCATTATAATACTTTACTTTTTCTTCTCTTGCTGGTCTTTGGAATTTTATTTTAAGCTCTTTGACTTCATTTCTTTGACTCACTTTAGCATTTTTATGCTGGTGAGTGAATTTCAGGGTCTTTTATGACACTAATTTTGCATTTTCTTTCTTTCTTTATTGTGTTTTCAATGAACTTTGTTTGACTTTCTTCCTCTTGATGTCATTCTACAGCTCTTCTGGTCTTTGATAATTAGTGTCTAATGCATCAAATCTGTTCTTGAGATGGTCTCTAATTTCAGGTGGGATATGTTCAAAGTCATAGTTTGTCTCTTGTTGACTTGTTTTCTTCTCTTTTTTTTGCTTCAACTTTAGCTTGTATATGAGTAATTAAATGTCTGCTTCACAGTGTGGACCAGCTTTGTTTAGTCTGATGATTTTGAGCTTTCCCACCATATCTTCCCAGGGCTTTAGTCAGTTTGATTCCTGTGTATTCCATCTGGTGAGGTCCATTAGTATACTCATCTTTTATGGTGTTCAAAAAAGTTATTTGCAATTAGGTTACTGGTCTTGGAAAATTCTATTATGTGATCTGCAGCATCATTTTTATCACCAAGGCCGTATTTTCCTGATACTGATCCTTCCTCTTTTTTTTCTAGTATTCATTTTTCATTCACTAGTAATTACTAAAAACATCTAAATTTCATGCTTCATCAACTTTGCACTGAAGAAGTTGGTAGAATTTTTCAATATCATCAGCATGAGCTTTTAGTGCACTTTGTAAGATAATTGATTTAATTTTGTATGTTCTACTGTCTCGGAAACCCTGTACAGGGTCGCTATGGGTCAGAACCGACTCGACGGCACTTAACAACAACAACAATAACTGTCTGGTAGCGTAGTGGTTACGAATCTGGTTGTGAACCTCAAGGTCAGCAATTCAAAACTACCAGCTATTCTGCAGGGGAAAGATGAGGATTTCTGCTCCCATAAAGATTTACAGCCTCGGAAACCCTCTACAGGGTTGCTTTGAGTCAGAACCAACTCCACAGCACATAACAACAGCAACACTGCCTAGTTTTCAAAACTATTTTAATTTTGTTTTTGTTGAATATATATACATCAGAACACATAGCAATTCAACAATTTTTGCATATAAAATTAAGTTACACTAATTACATTTTTTGAGTTATGAACCATTTTCATTCTCTTTTTCCAAATTGTTAACTCTTATTAATATAAATTTGGTACTCCCTAAGTTTCATATATAAATGTCCAAATTGCTATTGCCAACCTCATTTCATATAAATA
Organism: Chrysochloris asiatica; assembly: GCF_000296735.1. Taxonomy (NCBI): domain Eukaryota; kingdom Metazoa; phylum Chordata; class Mammalia; order Afrosoricida; family Chrysochloridae; genus Chrysochloris; species Chrysochloris asiatica. The sequence continues at coordinate 11,867,244 of NW_006408609.1, read as the reverse complement.
GGTCCTAAAACAGCACAATGTTCAAGGGAGACATTCTTTGCTGGTTAAGCAAATCCATAGCTGGCTTTTAAGCAGACATTTGTTGATTGGAATACCTAAAAAGGGTCCGAGAACTTGCCCAGTGAAATAGGCTTCTTGCAGTGTCTTTGCAGTGTATAGGACTTTAGGTGCAATCCTGATGCTCATCCAGAACCTTCTGAGGTGGGACGTTCTCACTAGAAAGGACAAGCAGACCAGCCTGTAACAGCTAGAACAACAGAAGATACATCTTCAAAGAAAGATAGCAGGAAAACCCCAAAACAAAAATGGCAGTATGGGTGACTACTATAAGAATAAGCAAGTTATTCACTGGGAAGCCATCAAGGCAAGTAAAAAGTCCCTTCAGGACAAACCCCTATCCAAGACTGAAACTCAAATGGAACACATGAATAGGCATGTAAGCTTACTGGGGCCATTGGTCTACTGGTGAGTGGAAAGGGGGGAAAAGGCAGCAGTGAAGAAATGGGCTGAGTTCAACCATATTCCATAGACTATCATTGGCCTGCAGATGAGAGAGAGAAGAGGGAGGGTTTTTTGATCCAAAGTGTGATGAGACCCAGGGACACCTGAGCCCATGGACAAGGACATAGCCATGAAGGGCTAGAGGGAAGCATCCAGCTGATATGAAGTGAGGGGAGATGCACAAGAACATCCAAATTTGTAGATAGTACCCATTTGACCTAGACTGGATGGCTTGATAATCAGAACTTGACTAGAGGAAGATAAAGAAAACAATTTTTGATAAAGGAAATGAGTGTAAAGTGCTACAATTTGACCTATACTTATGGATGTTGTAGTTCAAAATACCAACAGAGAGAAGGAGTCTTCACATCAAGTGTCAATCCTATCCCCTCTGTATACAAAGTAGATAGAGGTGGGAAACTTAGACATTGGCTACCTAAAATGAGGGTGCAATAAAGGCACAAATTGACTGGCTTGAAAGGTTTCCAGAGGGAGTTTAGTTTAAGAGTGTGTGGGGGCCTGAGGGAGCCAGCATTCACCTAAAACCCACCTGAAAGAGAGACGTCATCTGCATCTCCATTGAGGCCCCCCTGGCAAGAGCACCAAGGAGCCAGCCAGCTGTTTCCACAGCAAAGAAGACTTTAAGAATTGTTTAACCCTTAGAGAACTGGTTAAACTCCAGAGACATTCTGCTGCTTTGCTTGTTGAGCGTGGGGAATGGGGAGTTAATAGATGTTACTGATTTTACAATAGTCCATCAACCATCGTAGGTTTTATTGCCTGTTAAAGTTTTCAGAAGCTAGGCAAATCATTGCGGTGCCTGGCCCTTAAACGTGCCATGTGTCTTTGCTCTCATGTCAAGAATCACTGCACTAATAGGAATTGTTACATTTTTTTGCACTGCCCACCATGTAAATCAACTGTCTAGGGATATTAGTCTCGCTCATATGATCCAAGAGTAAATAGATAAAGGTTTACAAAACAGACTAAATGCTTTAGAGAAAGGTAGATCGCTTAAGGGAAATAAGACTCAATATACCCAGATTACACTCCCAGCTAAGGTTATTCACGGTATAAGTAGATCTGTGTTATCTTTCAGTAATCCAGAACTTGATTGGAACTTAATTCAACAGCATTTTAGGAGGTTGTGGAATAATATCCACTTGTCTGTGGATATTCATCAGCTACATGCTCAAATTTCTGATATAAGTAATTCTCAAAGGGAGCACTGAGTGGCTACTAATTTACTACCCCTGCTATAGAGTAAGATCCCCTAAGAACTTGATTGAACCTCAGCATAGTGATCCTGCTTGGTCACCTTAGAGCAGGTGGTGGGCTGGCAACGTCTTGCATATGGGGTCCCCAGCCGATCTCCTCCCTCCCTGCCTTCCTTGGATGGCGGTTGTTTATGCTGGACGTGTGGCCAGAGACAGGTAAGGATCACGTGGAAATTCAGCAACCTAAGACAGAGCCATTGCCATGCTGCAATGAGTTTCGATGACAGGTAAGACTGAGGAATTCGCACTGACCACCTAAGACAGATAGCGTCCCTTAAACAAACAATAAATAAGGGGGAATCTGGTGCAGACCGGTCAGGAGGTCAAGACCCTGTGGGCCCAAGCATTGTTGACTGTCCAAACCATAGGCTCTGAGGATCAGACTTTAGCCACCTAGTAGACATAGCAAACTGTCCCTCATCTGATTATTCAGTAATGCTTGTTAGTAATCTCATACATGAGCCCTGGATATCCACAGACAAATGTAAAAACCTTCCCTAAAAGCCGAGACTGCAAATTCCAAAAAGGCAAGTTCCCCACCTGCCCCCCCCCCCCAAAAAAAAAGCTAAAGAGGATAGAGAGAAACACCGTTAACTGATGATATACGGAGGGGATAATAACCAATGTAATGAAACAAGCTATATGAATGGTTGAATGTGAAGCTGATGATGTGCCCTGTAAACTTTCACTCAATCCAAAATAAAAACATTTAATTTAAAAAAAAAAAAAAAAAGAGTGTGTGTGGGAAGATAGAGTCCCCACTGAATAGTTTTCATCTTGTCTAGATGGGTCTGGTGAAAAGAGATGGGTATAAGATTCTTAGGATTCAATAGTGAGTAATTGTTAACATGACTAATTGTGACTGTCACAACTATAAAAGTAGAAGTTTTATAACAAAAATGGGGGAGTAGTCAACCTTACAGTCCAGAAGCAGAGGACCCTAGGACCATCAAGGGAGAAGAACACTAGCATAATGCATGACCTATCCAGGGAAACAGTGACAGCAGAGTTGGGCACATGGAGAGAGGGGGCAGCTGAGGACTCTAGAGTCATGGAAAGAAAGGGAATGAAAACTGGTGACCAGGAGGCAGTCTTGCAGTCTTGCCCTTTGGTTGTTTATAATATTATATATTCCTGAGTGTGTGTGTTCATCTAACCCCACCCCGACCCCAAACAAAGAAACAAGAAATAAACAGAGGGAATGGAAGCAAATACTGTTGAATGATGATGCACAGAGGAGATTGTAATCATTGCAATGAAACAATGGTGTAAAGTTGATGTTCTCCCATATTAATGAACTATCACTCAGTTCATAATACAAAAAAAAAGAACGAACGAAATAAAAGAACAAAGAAGACATCTGTATTCTTTTTCACTAAAGTTTAAAGATGATTTCAGGGCAATGGCTTCAGAGGTATTTTCAGCTTCCATGGTTCCAGAAATTCTGAATTTTAGGCATGTGGTTCTTCAGCCTCTGTCCTGTTTGGGCAAGTGTTACAGGGTCCCTTTAGTTAGTTTGTAAATACCCAAAGGGCAATTCTACAAGCCAGCCTACTCTCTGAAGGCACTTAGCTTTACTTGGGCCTATGGTTTAGTAAACACAAAGCTGCTCTATCTCTCAACATGTCATCTCTGTTGCCACTGCTTTTTCACGTTAGAATTTCACACTCTGCTCATGACTTTCTTCTCTTGATTGTCCTGGAATTGTTACTGTTAATAGTAAATGTCTGTTACTGCTTCTGACATGATTCCTTTTAAACCTATTAGGATAGCAAAACTAACCCAGCTTTACAGTCTTTCTAGTGTAGCAAAGTGGCATAAGCACTGGACTGTTAACTGCAAGGTCGGCAGTACAAATGCACCAGCTGCTCCATTTAAACACTATACAGGGTGGCTTTAGTGGGAACAAACTTGCTGGGACTTAACAACAACAAAAACAACCCAGTCATTTTGTGGGAGTTAAGAAGATTTGGGATAGAAAAGTGATGTCAAGTAGACTCATGATACCACAGATATATTTACAATAACAATAAAAATACCTGATGAGTTCCTTGATTTGGAGGATTAGTGTCATGGTTTCATGGGACATCATGATTAATTCACCAATGTAGTGTTTACTGATTCTTTTCTACCTCTTAGTTTATTGAATGCATTGGGGATCTTGAAAGCTTATAAGCTGTCTTGGAAGATAAAACATTTGGTCTCCTGTCCAGTTTTAATAGCTCCATAAAATAGCATTTTTGTTTCAGCTATTTCTCCAGAGTAAAAACATTTGTTTGAGAATTGGTAGAATTTCAGCTTCGAAGTACAACTACTTGACATTATGATCTTTTAAAGTATTTTTTCCTACTGTCTTTGTCTCCTAATAGAGGTATTTTCTGACTTAATTTTCTAAAATCTGGATGCTAGGAGCAAGTATGAGAAAAGAAACATAATTGAATAAATTGAGGCACATTTTTTTCATTCTTAGTGAAAATCTTATGTAAAATTGAGATATGGGCAAATAATCTGTCAAATTATTATTGCAACATTGGGTTCTATGGAATCACTTACAATAACATTATATTAAATTCTTCTAGTTTGGATATACTTGTAATATTTTTACATACCATTGATGTACTATATGCAAAAATATAATCTATAACAAAAAAAAAAAATCAAGGAATAAAATAAGTTTGAAACAGGTGATATCCATGATAATGAGCGTAATTAAGACAGAATTCCTTTGAGTAGAACTGCCCAAACTTCTGTGGACTCACATGTAAGAGCAGCTGTTTCAAACCCACAAAGAAATTAGATGCCGCTTTATTGTTCTGGTTGTATCTTGTTTTCATTAACATTATTCCTCTCTGACTAAAAATGTTCAATGCTGTTACTCAGGTTTTAGGAAATTATACAGTTTTATAGAAAATAAAAGCACAAAGTACTCTTTCATTCATGTGGAATAAGGATAATGTATGGGGGAGAATATATGGAAAACCATTTATTTTAGCAATACTGATTTTCATTGTCATTTTAAGATTTGAATAGTCATGTCATTTTCTTGAGAAGAAAACCATAGTTTCAGGAAAGCTCCTATGCAAAAGAAATTACATCTAGATGAATGAACTAGGAATGCAGTAAGATAATCTACCAAAATGGTACATGACTTAAATTTCATTTTTTTCTAGACTGTATATGGACACTGTCCTGAAAATTACAATTTTGTTCTCAAGGAACTTCATTTAGTCTAAATTTTGAGACACAGATTATTAATGAAAGTCACACTGTGCCTTTCATTTTCTTGCTATTAAGGGAAACACCAGAAATCAGACTAATTGCCATTGAGTTTACTTTGACACAAGGCATCTCCATGTGTGCTAGAATATAATCATGCTCCATATGGTTTTCAAAGGTTGATTTTTTCAGAAGTAGATCACCAGATACTTCTTCAAAGGTCCCTTGGATGGTCTTGAACTTCCAGCCTTGTGGTTAACACACTTGCACATTAACTATTTGCACCACCTAGTGACACCATCACTGGAGACTAAATCCTCCTCCTATGTGTGTGGAGCAAAACTACTGTTATAATAGTTTACAATTGTGCAAGGGTTTACATCAAGTAAATGGTTGTTTTTAAGTGCAACTGAGTTGGGTTCGACTTATAGCGACCCTGTAGGGGGTTTCCAAGGAACAACTAGTGAGTTTGGGCCATCGACCTTGCTGTTCAAACTGACCTTGTGGTTCAAAGCTGATCCTAAAGCACCACAATAGGTTTGTTGTTGTTGTTAGGTAACTTTGAGTCGGTACTGAACCATAGCAACCTTATACAAAACAGAAAGAAACATTGCCCAATCATGGGCCAACCTCACTGCTATTGTCACACTTGAGTCAACTGATGCTGCTACTTGGCCAGTCCATCTTGTTGGGGGTCTTCCTCTTTTTCTCTGACCCTCCACTTTACCAAACAGGACATCCTTCTTAAGCAACCAGTCCCTCCTGACAATATGTGCAAAGTATGAAAGGCCAATCTTGGCCTCCAAGGAGAATTCTGGCTGCACTTCTTCCAAAATAGATCTTTGGGTTCTTTTGGAAGCTCATGGCACTTTCAATATTCTCCTCCAACACCGTAACTCAAATGCACCAATTCTTCTACCGTCTTCCTTATTTACTGTCCAGCTTTTGCATACATATGAGGTTATTGAAAATACCATGGCTTGGGTCAAGTGCACCTTAGTCCTCAAGCTGACATCTTTGCTCTTCAACACTTTCAAAAGGTCTTGTCCAGCAGATTTGCCTAATGCATTATGTCGTTTGATTTCTTGACTGCTGCTTCTGTGAGTGTTAATAGTTGATCCAAGAAGAATGAAGTCCTTGACAACTTCAATCTTTTCTTTGTTAATAAGAATGTTGTTTATTGGTCCAGTGGTGAGGAATTTTGTTTTCTTGACATCAGATGTAATCCATACCAAAGGCTGTGCTCCTTGATCTTCATCAGTAAATGCTTTAAGTCCTCTTCACTTTCAGCAAGCAAGGTTGTATCATCTGCATATAGCAGGTTGTTAATGAGTCTTCCTCCAATCCTGATGCCACGTTTTTCTTCATATAACCCAGCTTCTCGGATTATTTGCTCAGCATACAAGTTGAATAAGTATGGTGAAAGAATACAACCTTGTCGCACACCTTTTTAAATTTTAACCCATTCAGTGTTCCCATGTTCTGTGTGAACAACTCCCTTTCGGTCCAGGTACAGATTCCTCATGAGCACAATTAATTGTTCAGGAATACTCATACTTCGCAATGTTTTTCATTGCCTGTCATGATCCACACAATCGAAAACCTTTGCGTAGTCAATAAACCACAGGTAAACATCTTTCTAATATTCTCTGCCTTCAGCTAAGTTCCATCAGACATCAGCAATGATATCACTTGTTCCATGGACTCTTCTGAATCTGGCTTGAACCTCTGGAAGTTCTCTGTCAATGTATGCTTGCAGCCATTTCTGTATTACCTTTAGTAAAACTTTACTCACATGGGATATCCATGAGATTGTCTGATGATTTCCTCATTCCGTTGGGTCACCTCTCTTTGGAATGGGCACTAATATAGATCTCTTCCAATCAGTCGGCCAGATAGTTGTCTTCCAAATTTCTTGGGAGAGATGAGTGGTTCCCCCTGTGCCTCCTCACTTTCTTGAAAGATTTCAATTTTTATTTCATCAATTCCTGGTGCCTTGTTCTTTGCCAATTCCTTCAATGCACGTTGGACTTCCTCCTTTAGTATCATTGGCTCTTGAATATGCCCACTCTTGAAACAGTTGAAGAGTAGCAAATTCCTTTTGGTACAGTGACTCTGTGTATTCCTTCCATCTTCTCTTGATGCTTTCTGCATCCTTCAATGATTTTCCCAGAGAATGTTTCAATAACAAAAGTCGAGGCTTGAATTTTTTTCTTTAATTCCCCCAGCTTGAGAAATGCTGAGTGTGTTCTTCCTTTTTGGTTTTCTGATTCCAGTTCTTTGCACATTTTTTGGGTAATATTTGGCTTTTTCTTCTCAAGCTGATCTTTAAAATTTCTGTTCAGCTCTTGGACCTCCTCATGTATTTCATTTGCTTTAGTATCTCTACGCTGGAGAGCAAGTTTCAGTGTCTCTTCTAATATCCATTTTGACTTTTTTTTTTCTTTCTTGTCTTCTTAATGACGTTTTGCTTTCTTCATGTAAGATGTACTTGATGTCATCCCACAACTCTTCTGGTCTTCGGTCTTTAGTGTTTAATTATCAAATCTGTTGTTCAGATGATCTCTAAATTTAGGTGGGATATATTCAAGGTCATATTTTGGCTCTCGTGAACTTGTTTCCCTTTTCTACAGCTTCAGTTTGAATTTGCATATGAGTAACTGATGGTCTATTCCACAGTTTGCCCCTAGCCTTGTTTTGACTGATGATATGGAGCTTTACCATTGTTTCTTTCCGCAGATGTAGTCAATTTGATTTCTATGTATTCCATTTGGTGAGATCCACGTGTAGAGTCGTCTCTTATGCTGTCTAAAGAAGGTGTTTGAAATGAACAAATCATCAGTTTTACAGAATTCTATCATGCATTCTCCAGCATCATTTCTATCACCAAGGCCCTATTTTCCAATTACTGATCCTTCCTCTTTGCTCCCAACCTTTGCATTCCAATCACTAGTTATGATCCATACATCTTGATTGTGTGTTTGATCTATTTCAGATTGAAGAAGTTGGTAGAATTCTTTTATTTCATACTCACTGGCTTTAGTGGTTGGTGTGTGAATTTGAATAATAGTTGTATTAATTGGGATTCCCTGTAGGTTCATGGATATTATCCTATCACAGACAGCATTGTACCTCATGACTAATCTGGATATGTTCTTTTTGACAAAGAATGAAGCACCATTCCTCTTCAATTTATCATTTCCAGCATAGTAAACCATGTGGTCATCAGATTCCAAATGGCCAATACCAGTGCATTTTAGCTCACTAATGCCTAAGATATCGATGTTTATGCATTCCACTTAATTTTTGACAACTTCCAATTTTCCCAGATTCATACTTCGTACATTCATGTTCTCATTTTCAATGGATGTTTACAATTGTTTCTCTTCATTTTGAGTTGTACCCCATCAGCAAAAGAAGATCCTGTGGACTTTTCTCCCATGAGCTTTACTCTATTCACATCATCACAGCCAACTCTACTTTGAGGAGGCAGCTCTTCCCCAGTCAATTTTGAGTGCCTTCCAACCTGAGGGGCTCATTTTCTGGGACTATATTTGACCATGTTTCTCTGCTATTCATAAAGTTGTCAGTGACTAAATATTTGTAAGTACTTCATCACTCTTTCTTCCTCATCTGTCTTCATCTGGAAGCTCATCTGAAACCTGTCCCCAATGGGTGACCCTGCTGGTATTTAAAATACCGGTGGCATAGCTTTCAGAATCACAGCAATTCACAAGCCACCACAGTATGGCAAACTGACTGATGAGTGGTGGACCACAACAGGTAGGTGATAATAATTGGGACATTTATTCTCTTTTGGAATAACTGCTGACCTAGGGGTCAGGAAAGACTATACAGACTTAACCAATTTTCCTTATGTTCTCCTTATATCAAGGTAGGAAACTTTTGAAGTTATCACCCTCTAAGAGGACTAGACCTGATATTCCCATTTTATATCTTCCCTAACATATGGTTCAGCCAAGATAGAATCATAACTGAAGATATATTTGTGCAGAACTCTATAGTACATGCTTTAAAAGTTGTGAGGAAATAAGTAGGATCTTACAGTATTAATTCCATAAAATGCAATGACAGGTCACAGAATTTACCTACATATTTGTAAAAGCACCATGTCATATAGAATCATGAATTGCCAAAGGATATAGAAGAAATATTTCACACACAATTTTAATTGAGCTTAATCTTACCTGGACAAAACATTTCTTGGAGCTTACTCAAAGGCCATATTATAATTTACTAAAGAAAAAGAAGATAATTTATATAGATTAACATTAAAAAATCTACTAAAATAGCTTTATGATTTTATAGTAATTTCTATGATGCCTAAGTGGCAGTTTAATATCCCTATAGTTTTAGGGATTTTTTCTGTTGTCATTTAGTGTGAGTCCCTTTGAAAGAATATTGTTTCTTGAGTTTTCTAATATTTACTCTTTATGTTATTTGAATTATATAAATTTTGAACTAGGGAAAAATTATTGTTTGTTGCAGAGAAGCAGAGGAGAGAACAGCTTGTAAAAAGGATGAATTATGGCTAGAATCCAAAACTTTTTTCCTAGAGCAGAGTTTGGTGAACACTGTATTAAATTATAGAACCACAGAATATTTAAGGAGGAAAGAATTTGAAGATCATCTAATCCAGTGCCATCATTTTACAGATGAGGAAACTAAACTCCAGCATCAAGTGGCTCATCTACAGTCACAAGCAAGTTAGTAACTGAACTTGAACCAAAGCGCAAAGTCTGTCTCATGGTTTAGTTTTATTTTCCGAAATCAGACTATTTCTCTAAATTGTATATTTTAATTACTTTACTTAATTTCTTGAAAATGCTGTAAAATCACATGATTCAAAATTTATAAAAGGTTAGATTAGAAAACTTATTTTTCACCCTTAGCTTCTTTCCTTCACTTCCCATCTTCCTCTCCCTAAACATTCTTTGCTCAGGTAATCAACTTCACAGTATTGCTGTAAGTCACCAATTTACTGGGAAAGTCACCATTTTACTGAGTTCTCCTCTAACCATCCCAGTTAAAATGGGAATCAATGCCCTAAGCATTCTGTTCCACTTCCTTACGTTAATTTCTCCACAGAACGGACTCTATTATGAAACATTGTATAAATATATTAAATTTAGAGGAGTTTTTGCATTTCTCTTTTGTGGCCACAGAATATATGCCATTTTACACCAAGGAAATAACATGAAATGGAAATGTAAGATATGGTCTTCCTCAACGTCTTGTACTGGAAAGCAAGTAATGAACAGTCATAAAGGGGTTTAGTGATAGATGAGGTGACAGAGAGCAGCAGGAATTGGTAGTAATTTTCTTAATTTCTCCATAATTCACTGTGCTGGATTATTTTATTTTGTTGTTTAATTCATCATCTAACTTCATTTAGCTAATTCATTCTTTTCCATCTTTAGGTTGACTCTTTGTGTATCTTGGCTATGATTGTCTTTATTAATTGTATTCAGTCTAGGTGTCTCAACACTCTCACTATGAAGGCTATACATCTTCCAAGACAGATTGTTGGTTTTTCTGGCAGTCCATGATACTAACAATATTCTTTCCAACACCATAATTCAAATGAATGTATTGTTATACAGTCTTTTTTATTCATTGACCAGCTTTCATATGCATATGAGGTGATTGAAAATACCATGACTTGTGTCAGGCATGCCTTGTTTTTCAAAGTGACATCTTTGCTCTTGAACAATTTAAAGAAAACTTTTGCAGCAAATTTACCTAAAACACTATGTGATTTGAACTCTTGACAGCTGTTTTCATGAGAATTAATTAATGATCAAACAAACTTGAAGTATTTGACAACTTAATTTTTTTTCTCTATTTATCCGATTTATTGGTCCTGTTGTGAGGATTTTCAGTATCTTTACATTGAGGTACAATCCATACTGCTAATCTTCAACAATAAATATTTCAAGTGCTCTTTGCTTCCAGCAAGCAATGTTTGGTCACATGCATATCATATTAATGCTCAGCATACAGTTTGAAAAGTATGATTTAAGGATACAGCCCTGGCACATACCTTTCCTGATTTTTAAACCATTCAATATCCACTTGTTCTGTTCTAATGACTGGTAATGTTCTATGTATATAGGTTCCTCAGGAGCACAATTAAGAGTTCTGTAATACATCTTCTTTGAAATGTTATCCATAGTTTGTTATGATCTGCACAATTGATTGTATTTGCATACAGAGTAAAGCACAAGTAAACATCTTTCTGCTCTTCTCTGTTGTCAGTCAAGATCCATCTGATGAGAACAATGATATTCCTCATTTTACACTCTTCTGATTCCCACTTGAATTTCCAGCATCTCTTTTCCATGTATTGCTGCAAATATTTCTGAATTATCTTCAGCAATATTTTACTTGCATGTAATATTAATGATATATTTTGATGATTTCTGCATTCTTTCAGTCACCTTTCTTTGGAAAGGGCACAGATATGGATTTTTTTCCAGTTGGTTGACCTTCTTATAAATTTCTTGGTATAGATGGGTGAGCACTTCTAACATTTCATCAGTTTGTTGAATTATTTCAATATGTATTCCATTAGTAACTGAAGCCTTGGTTTTTGAAAATGTCTTCAGTGCCGCTTGGACTTCTTCTTTCAATACCATTGTCTCTTGATCATATGGTACCTCTTGAAATAATTGAATATCAATCAATTATTTTTGGTACAGTGCCTTTCTGTATTCCTTCATCTTTTTCTTTTTACTTTTAAATCTTTTATTGTGAGTTAAGTGAAAGTTTACAGGGCAGATCATCACTTTTACATTCAACAAATCGTATACTTCATTTCATTACAATGAATCCCCTCCATGTACCAACAGTTCACAGTATTTCTCTCTATTCACATTCTGCAAGCCTGCCTCCTGGCCACCAGCTCTTAATCCCTCTCTTTCCATGACTCTAGAGTACTCAAATGCTCCATTTTTCCATGTCTCCATGTCTGCCTCCATGTCTGGTGTCACTGCTTCTCTGGATAGGGTCCCACATTCCACTTGTGCTCTTCTCCCTTGATGGTCCTACGGTCCTCTGTTTCTGGACTATAAGATTAACTACTCCCCATTTTTTTTACAAAAGTTCTATTTTTACAGTTGTGATAGTCGCAATTAGTCATGATAACAATTACTATTGAATCATAAGAGTCTTATCCCCATCTCTTTTCATCAGACCCATCTAGACAAGATGAAAACTATTCAGTGAGAACTCTATCTTCCCGCATACATTCTTATACTAAACTCCTTCTTCAAAACTCATAAGCCAGTCATGTCGTGCCTCTCTATATAGTCCTCTCATTTTAGGAAGCCAATGTCTAATTTTCCTATCCCTATCTACCCTGTATACAGAGGGGATAGCATCAACTTGCTTGTTCTTGTAGTAGCCAATCATACTGCCATTTTTGTTTTGGGTTTTTCCTGCTATCTTTCTTTGAAGATGTATCTTCTGTTGCTCTAGCTGTTCCAGGATGGTCTGCTTGTCCCTTCTAGTGGGAATGTCCCACCTCAGGAAGTTCTGGATGGGGCTTAGGATTCCACCTAATACATTGCAAAGGCTCCACAAGAGGCCTATTTCATTGGGCAAGTTCTAGAACTCCTTTTAGTTATTCCAGTCAGTTACAGGCTGAAGACGGGCTTACAAGCTTTCTGTAATCATGTTTCCTGCCATTTGTATTTCACCTTCTTTTTAAGTTTTCAGTGTCATTCAATATATTGTCCATGGTAGTGGTGGTGGTGGTAGTTTGCCATCAAGTCAGTTATGACTCATATTGACACTATATAGGGTTACTGAGGCTATAAATATATTCTTTTCTTTTTTAAAGTTTTTATTGTGAATTAAGTGATAGTTTACATGGGGGAATGAATATTAGCTTTACATTCATCCTTTCGTATTTTTTTCATTGCCATGATTACAATCCCCTTCATGCATCATCAAACAAACAAGCCTGCTCTCCAACCATCAGCACACAGACAATCTCCCTCCCTGAATCCAGAGTCCTAAGCCACTCCATAACTTCAGGCCATCATCTCTGCCTCCATTTCTGGCATCACTACTTCTCTGGATAGGGTCCCTCATGCCACTTTTCTCCCTTGACTGTCCCAGGGCTCTTTGCTCCTGGACTGCAAAATCAACCACTCCGCTTCTTTTGTTACAAAACATTTACCTTTACATTTCCAACACTCACAGTCAGACCTGATAGCAATTATTCACGACTGAACCACAAGACTCTTATCCCCATCGTCTTTCATCAGCCCTGTCCCAACAGGTTGGAAACCATTCATTGGAGTTTCTACCTTCCCCCACACCCTCTGGAACTAGGTTCCCTCTTGAAAGAGTGTAAGTCAGTTACTTCTTGCCATTGTAACCCCCACCCCCCCATATTGGGTAGCCAGTGTCAAAGTTGCCCATCGCTGTCAACCCTGTGTACCAAGGGGGTAGGAATGATCCCTGCTGTATAGATTCATTTGCTGTTTTGAGATACTACATCCATAAGTATAGGTCAAGCTCATCAAATTGTAGCAGATTACTCTTTTCTCCCTCTTCTTTTTGCCTCTTCTGATCATCCAGCCATTGAAACCAGGTCAAGTGGGTATTATCTGCAAGTATGGGTGTTCCTGTGCATCTCCTCTCATTTCATATCAGCTGGATTTTTTATTCTCTGCTCTAGTCCTCTGTGGCCATGTGCCTATCTCTGGGCCCAGGAGTCCTCAAGTCTTGCCATACTGCTGGCCAACCAGGTATCAATCCAAGTTCACAGGAGTCCATTGAATGTTGTCAGACTTAGCTCACAACTTCATTGCTGTTTTCCCCCCCACTTCCCCTTATCACTGACCAATATGGTCACCAGCAAGACCACATGCTTGCTTTCACCTTGAGTCTCAGTCTTGGAAGGGGGTTTGCCCTGAGGGTACCGACCACTTGCCTTGATAGCTCCTGGGCAAACAACTTGCTTCTTGTTGTAGTAGTCAGTCAGACTGCCATTATTGTTTTTATTTTTCCTACTGGTCTTTCTTTCATAAAGTATCTTCTCTTCTTCTAACTGCTTCATGCTGGTCTGCTTGTCCTTTCAAGTGGAAATTTCTCACCTCAGAATATTCTGAATGGGGATCAGGATTTCACCTAATGTAAAAGCTCTACAGGGAGCTTTTAGGTATTTCAAACAGTTATAGGCTGAAGATGGACTTGCATGCTTTCTATGGTGATGTTTCTGGCTGTTCCTTTCTCTCCCCCTCAAGTGTCTATTTAAAAATGGTAGGCAAGGGAAACCAAGATTCAAAAGACAACCAAGCCTGGGGACTTTGGATCCAGAGAGGGAGAGGGACTGTGCGCCAAAGACTAGGGGGGTGTGGAGGGGGAAGTGTAGAGGACGGGTTTCTAGGATATACCCTTTGGTCGTAAGATGATGCATGGAGGGGATTGGAACCATGGCAAAGAAATGATATACGATGGAATGAATGTAAAACTAAAGTTCTCTCATGTAAACTATCATATAATTCACAATAAAACATTAAAAAAAAAAAAAAGAGGGAACCTAGTTCAGAGGGCCTGGAGGAAGGTAGAATCTCCAGTGAGTAGTATCCAATCTGTCTAGGCGGGGCTGATGCAATGAAATGCAGACGAGTCTCTTGTGATACAATAGTAAATAATTGCTATCAGGACTGATAGTGAAGGTTGGAAATGTAAAGGTAGACTTTTATAGCAAGGAGTGGAGTGATTTAACTTTCCAGTCTAGGAGCGGAGGTCCCTAGGTCCATTAACAGAGAAGAGCGGAGAGCGAGACCCTACCCAGAGAAGCAGTGATGCCTGAGAGGGAGGCAGAGACGATGACGAGGAGCGAGGAGAGATGGAGCAGCTGGGGACTTGAGATCCAGAGAGGGAGAGGGACTGTGTGTGAAGACCAGGGAGAGGGGTGTGGGGGGGGCAGGCTTGCAGGTATACCCTTTGGTTGGTTGATGATGCATGGAGGGGATTGTAACGATGACATTGAGATGATTTATGATAGAATGAATGTAAAACTAATGTTCTCCCATGTAAACTATCCCGTAATTCTCAATAAAACATTAAAAAAAAAAAAAGACAGCCAAGCATCTTAATATTATTTCCCCACTTTTACCCATTCAAACTGTGCCTCAATCCCTGTATCCCAGAGCCCTGTTGTTTGTTACAAGGTTGTGCATGTACCATTATTTAATGCTGTCCTACTTAGCCCATGCATGCTCCCCCTGCCTTCCCCTGTACCCAAGCTACCCTGTGTTTATTCCCTACCCTGTGCTCCAAAGTCCCCTCCCTCCTCCCAACCCCCCACGTCCCAGTAATCAGCAAATAATTTTGTTTGCCCCCTTTTATTGTAGTATTTCTGTTTTATTTTTTTCTTTTGTGACTGACTAATTTCACTGACGGCACTTAACAACAACAACAATTTCACTCAGCATAATGTCCTCTATATTCATCCATGTTATGCTGACTTGGAGCTTCTTTGTTGTTCTTCAAGGTAGCAAAATATCCCATTGTGTGTATGTACCAAAGTTTGTTTATCCATTCTTCCGTTAATGGGAACCTAGGCTGTCTCCATCTGTTTGCTATTGTAAATAGTGCTGCTATGAATATTGGTGTGCAAGTATCTACTTGTGTTATTGCTTGAATTTCTTGTGGATAAATACCAAGTAGAGAAATTGCTGAATCATAAGATTTCTATTTCCAACTTTCCGAGGAAGCGCCATACTGTTTTCCAGAGTGGTTGGACCAGTTTGCAATCTGACCAGCAATGTAAGAGAGTACCAGTCTCATTGATTACTTGTCAGCGTTTATTTTCCTCTACTTTTTGGATATTTGCTGCTATTGCTGGTGTGAGATGATATCTCATTTTTGTTTTGATTTGCATCTCTCTAGTGGCTAGTGATCGTGAACATTTCTTCATATGTTTGTTGGCTGCCTGGATCTCCTCCTTGGTGAAGTGTCTGTTCATGTCCTGTGACCATTTATTAATTGGGCTATTTCTCTTTTTCTTGTAGTGGTGTTGCATTTTCCTATATATTTTAGAAATTAGTCCCTTGTCTGATGCATCATTACAAAAGATTTTTCCCCATTCTGTATGCTCTCTTTTTCCTCTTTTAGTGAAGTCTTTTGATGCACATAAGTTTAATTTTTAATATGTCCCAATTGTCTTTTTTATCTACGTTCATTTATGTAATTTTGAATATGTTTGGTTGTCTGTGTGTGCCATGTATTAGAGCCATTAAATTTGTCCTTGTTTTTTCATTTATGGCCTTTATAATTCTGGGATTCACATTTAGGTCTTTAATCCATATGTGTTGTTTTTTTTGTATAAGGCGTGAGGTAAAGGACTTGTTTCAGTCTTTTGCATATCGCTTTCCAGTTCTACCAGCAGCATCTGTTGAAGAGACTATCACCATCCCCATGCAATATACTTAGACACTTTGTTGAAAATCATTTGGTTGTGGATAGATTAATTTCTGGATTCTTGATTCTGTTCCATTGATCAATGTATCTTTCATTATATCAGTCCCAGGCTGTTTAGACCACTGTAGCCCTTTAGTAAATTTTGAAATCAGTGAGTGAGAGGTTTCCCACCTTATTCTTTTTCTTAAGCAGTGCTTTGCTTATCCTGGGTCTATTTCCTTTCCGTATAAAGTTTGTAATTGTTTTTTCCATCTCTGAAGAATGTCATTGGAAACTAGATTGGGATTGCATTATATGTGTAGAGTTCTTTGGGCAGTACTGACATTTTAACAATGTTAAGTCTTCCTATCCAGGAGCATGGTACATTCTTCCATTTTTGTAAGTCCCTTTTATGTTGCTTGTAGTAGTGTTTTGTAGATTTCTTTGTATAAGCTCTTTGTTTCTCTGGTTACATTTATTCCTAGATATTTCATCCTTTGGGTGGCTATTGTAAAATGTTATTGCTTTCCTAGTGTCCTTTTCAGCGCTATCTTTGTTACTATAGAGGAATCCAACTTTTTTTTTTGTGTGTGTGTATGTTGATCTTATACTCTGCCACTTTGCTGAAATTTCCAACGAGGTCTTGTAGCTTTTTTATTGAGTGGTTGGGGTTTTCTATGTATAGGATCATATCGTCTGCATATAGAGATATTTTACTTCTTCTTTGACAATTTGGATGCCTTTAATTTGCCCCTCTGGCTGTATAACTGACTAAGACTTCCAGCACAATATTGAATAGGAGTGGTGACAAAGGGCATCCTTGTCTGGTTCCTGTTTGCAGAGGGAAGGCTTTCAGTTTCTCTCCATTGAGAGTAATGTAGGCTGTCAGTTTTATGTATATGCTCTTAATTATTTTGAGGAATTTCCCTTCAATCCCTAATTTATTGAGTGCTTTATCAGGAATGGATGTTGGATTTTGTCAAAGCCTTTTCTGCATCAATTGATATGATCATGTGATTCTTTTCTTGTTTCTTATTTATATGGTGGATTATGTTGATCATTTTTCTAATGTTGAACCATCCTTGCAACCCTGATATGAATCCCACTTGGTTATGCTGTGTTATCTTTTTGACGTGTTGCTGGATTCTGTTGACAAGGATTTTGTTGAGAATTTGTGCTTCTATGTTGATGAGGGATATTGGTCTATAATTTTATGTATTAGTGATGTGCTTCCCTGGTTTTGGAATGAAGGTTATGCTTGATTCATAAAATGTATTAGGATGTTTTACATCCTCTTCTATATTCTGGAATAATTTGAGTTGAATTGGTGACAGCTTTTCCCTGAATGTTTGGTAAAACTCACCAGTGAAGCCATCTGGGCCTGGACTTCTTTTGTTTGGCAGTTTTTTGATGACCTGATAACTTTCTTCTTTTGTTATGTGTCTATTCATGTTCTCTACTTCACTCTGTGTAAGTTTTCGTAGGTCCTGTTTTTCTAAAAATGTTTCCATCTCTTCCAAGTTTTCAAATTTGTTTGAATCCAACTCTTCATAGTATCCTGTTATCCTTTTGATTTCCTTTGGTTCCATTGTGACATCGCCCATGTGGTTTCTAATGCCTGTTATTTGTGTCTTCTCCTTCTTTTCTTTTGCTAGGTTTGCCAATGATTTGTCGATTTTATTAAATCTTTCAAAGAACCAGCTTCTTGTCCTATTGATTCTTTCTATAGGTTTCTATCTCTTTTATTTCTGCTCTAATCTTAATTATTTCTTTTCTTTTGGTGGTTATAGGTTCCCTCTGTTGGTCTTTTTCTAATTATTGTAGATGTTGTGTTATTGTGTTATTTTTCATTCTTTCTTGTTTTTGGATGTGTGCACTTATCACAATAAATTGTCCTCTCAGCGCTGCTTTCACTTTGTCTCAAGATTTTGGTATGTTTTATTTTCCTTTTCATTTCTTTCTAGGAACTATGTGAGTTCACATTTTATTTCCTCTACTACCCAGTTGATTTTCATCAAATTGTTTTCCGTTTCCATGTTTTTGACTTTATTTCCTTGGTTTTCTTATTGTTGATAACTTTTGTTATAGTGTTGTGATCTGAAAAGATGCTTTGTAGTATTTTGAGGTTTGTAAATTTATGGAGGCTTGCTTAGTGACCCAACACATGGTCATTTCTGGAATATGTTCCATGTGCACTGGAAAATAATGTGTATTTTGCTGTTGTTGGTTGAATGCTTTGTACACATCTATGATGTCAAGGACTTCATTCTTCTTGGATCAACTACCAACACTCGCAGAACTAATAGTTAAGAGATCAAATGGCATACTGCATTGGGCAAATCTGCTGCACAGGAACTTTTTAAAGTATTGAAGAGCAGAGATGTCAGCTTGAGGACTAAGGTGCACCTGACCCAAGCCATGGTATTTTCAATAACCTCATATGGATGCGAATGATGGACAGTGTATAAGGAAGATCATAGAATAATTGATGCCTTTGAGTAGTGGTGTTGGAGGAGAATACTGAAAGTGCCATGGACTGCCAAAAGAACCAATAGATCTGTTTTGGAAGAAGTGCAACCAGAGTGCTCCTTGGAGACCAAGATGACTAAGCTTCGTCTCTCATACTTTGGACATATTGTCCAGAGGGAATAGTCACTGGAGAAGGATGTCATGCTGGGTAAGGAGGAGGGTCAGAGAAAAGAGTAAGACACCCCCAACGAGATAGATTGGCCAAGTGGCATCATTGATGGACTCAAGTGTAGCAGTGGTGGTGAGGTTGGCCCAGGATCGGACATTGCTTCGTTCTACTGTGCATGGGGTCACTATGAGTCGGTTCCGACTCGATGGCACCTGACAATAACAACAATGACGTCAAGTTGGTTGATTGTGCTGTTTAATTCCTCTGTATCTTTTTCTATATTTTTTTAACTATGCAAAGATGTGGATCATTACAAGCTATGGAAAACATTATAAAGTATGAGTGCTCTGGAACCCTTAATTGTGCTCATGAGAGATCTGTACCTGGACCAAGCGGCAGTTGTTCGAACAGAACATGGGAACACTGAGTGGTTTAAAATTAAGAAAGGTGTGCAACAAGGTTTTATTCTTTCACCATACTTATTCAAACTGTATGTTGAACAAATAATCTGAGAAGCTGGATTCTATGAAGAAAAACATGGCATCAGGATTGGAGGAAGACTCATTAACAACCTGCAATATGCAGATAATACAACCTTGCTTCCTGAAAACGAAAAGGACTTAAAATATTTACTGATGAAAATCAAAGAGCATAACCTTTGGTATGGATTGCATCTCAATGTAAAGAAAACAAAAATCCTCATCACTCGACTAATAAACAACATTCTTTCAATGGAAAAAAGATTGAAGTTGTCAAGGACTTCATTCTTCTTGGATCAGCTATCAACACTCACAGAAACAGCAGTCAAGAAATCAAATGATGTATTGCATTATGCAAATCTGCTGTACAAGTCTTGATATGTCCTGGTGATTTTCTTTAGAGGGTCTATTCTTACTGGAGTTCATTCAGCCCCTTGAATACTTATCTTCTCATCCATCAAGGTGTTAGGCAAATTTTCTTCCAGAAGATCCTCAGCCGTCTTCTCTGTGGAATTCTGTGATTCCTCCTGTTCCAGAATGCCAATAATTCTTAAATTATTCCTCTTCATGCTATCTAACATGAATCTTAGACTCTCTTTAGATTTTCTTTTTTATCCTTTTTTTCTGCTTGATCTTCTATCTTAACAGTATTGAGAGAATTGTCTTCTAGCTCGCTGGTTCTGGCTTCCATCTCTTCAATTCTACTCCTTTGCCCTTTCAGTGAATTGTCCATTTTTGATATTTTATTATTAATCATGTAGACCTCTTTTTGTATGTTTTAAATGGTTTCCAACACTATATCTATCTTGTTTAATTGCTCCTGTAGTACTTTCCTGACTTCTTCCTAATTTTCCTCCAGCCCTCTATGGAGAATTTGAATTTGTCTCCATATCATTCTTCTGAATTCCTTTTCAGGCAGATTCAAACCTGCTATTCTTCTAATGGGAAGTTTATGTCTGACCCCAGCTCATTTGTCTCAGTTACTCTTTTTTGTTTTTGGACATGTGCTGAGATCTTTTGTTGTTTTTTTCTTTGACATTTTCAGTAGTTAGGTGCATTTTCAGTGATTAAGTGAATGTATGTTGCTGTGTTGTTAAGCCTATTGAATGTTTTCTTGTGGATGTGATCTGGAGATAGGCTTCCCTTTTTAAGTGTATTGCCTTGCAGCTGGTATTGGCTTATGTCCAGATGGTGGGATATTATGGAGTATGCTTATAGCTTGGCTATATGGCCATGATTGCTGTCTCTTCTTGGATAATGTAGGCAGAGAAATCTCCCACCCCCAGAAAAAAAGTGAGACCAAAAGGACCAAAAATAGAAACAATATAAAAGCAGAGACAAAAGCCACCACTCAAAACAAAAATAAAATGCAGCCAACTAACCAGTAGCCTTTGCTGCCCAGGTCAGTGTGTGTGCACAGTAGAAACCTCTAGTGATGGGTGGTGGTATCTGCTCTCTCAGGCCCCTCTTCTAGTCACCACCATGAAGGTAATAGATAGACATTAAGAAATGAATGAAAGAAAGATTGTCCACTATTTTTATCTCTGAAGGTCAATAAGGTATCTGCTTATGCACAGTGTAATTCTCAAAATAGCTGCATCCTTGTATATAGTAGATGGCGTTGGCTCTTGCATTTTATGTTGGGGTTTTACAGGGTGTACATACGGCTTGGCTGTATGGCCAGACCTGCTCTTTCTTGCTAGGTAAGGCAGGTATAAAGGGTCCCTTCCAGGTCAACTTTAGGGCTGAGTCCCAGAGTGTGACATCATAAGAAGCAGGCAAAGGGTCAGCCTGTGGTATCAATGGGGCTCCCAGGAACCTCCTCCCTGTGTTGTGGGAAAACAGTGGGCACAACAATGAACCCTTTTGGAGGTGCGCTCCTGCCCACCTGAAGTTGTCTAGGCTGTGCAGTTAGGGTGAGGCAGGAAAGATTAGGAAATAAAAGTGTAAAATAGTTCTTTTTCCAGATGCTGCTCCATAGTATTTAACACTGTATCAGCCTGGCTGTGGCCCCACCCTCTGATCTCAGTTCAGGCCAAGGGGCCTGCAGGAAGCATCTCAATCGTTTCAGAAACAGTTGTACTTTCCTTCCACAGTCAGATTTTTCCACTGGTGGGCACAGGAAACTGACAGCCCACACCTTATATTAGATCAAAAACTCTGAAGCTGCTCCAGGAAAGCTCCGTCTCTGGTTTTTCCATACCTCTGCTGAGGAGCCTTTCTTACCTGTCTCTATTTCTCCTGCCCCAAAACTAGAAGTGTCGCTGAGGCTGTAAATCTTTACAAGAGCAAAAAGATATATTTTTCTCCTGTGGGATACCTGGTAGGCTTAAACTGCTGTATTTGTTGTTAGCAGCCATCTAATAACCACTGTACTATGGGGCTCCTCTATATTGTCCATTTGTTGTTGTTGTTAAGTGCCATCTAGTTGGTTCTGACCCATAGCGACCCTGTACAGGGTTTCCGAGGATGTAAATCTTTATGGGAGTAGAAAGCCTCATCTTTCTCCCGCGGAGCGGCTGGTAGTTTCGAACCGCTGACCTAAAGGTTCGCAGCCCGATTCGTAACCACTACACTACCAGAGCTCCTTGTTGTTGTTAGTTGCCATCAAGTCATTACTAACTCATAGCAACCCTATGTACAACAGAATGAAACACTGCCTGGTCTTGGGCCAACCTCACAATTCTTGCCATGCTTGAGCCCATTGATGCTGCCATTTTTCCAGTCCATCTTGCTGGGGGTCTTCATCTTTTTCTCTGACCCTCCACCTTACCAAACATAATATCTTTCTCCAGCAACTGGTCCCTCCTGACAACATGTCTGAAGTATGAGAGATAAATTTTTGCCATCTGGCCTCCAAAGAGCATTCTGGCTGCACTTCTTCCGACATAGGTCTGTTTGTTCTTTTGGCAGCCCATGGCACTTTCAGTATTTTCCTCCAACACTATAACTCAAAAGCATCAATTCTTCTAGAAGTCTTTAATATTACAATCTGAGGTTTGAATTTTTTTTCAGTACTTTCAATTTGAAAAATGCTGAGCATGCTCTTCTTTTTTGTTTTTGTTTTTTAACTCCAGGTCTTTGCACATTTCATTATAATATTTGACTTTGACTTCTCAAGCTGCCTTTTGAAATGTTCTGTTCAGCTCCTTTGCATCATAACTTTTTTCTGTTGCTGTAACTTCTCTATGCTGAAGAGCACATTTCAGAATCTCTTCTGACATTCACTTTGGTCTTATTCTTTTTTCCTTTGTTTTTGGTGATATTATGTTTTCTTTACATATGATGTTATTGATGTCATCACACAACTCATCTTGTCTTTCATCATTGTTGTTGTTAAGTACCTTGGAGTCAGTTCCAACTCATAGTTACCCTGTACAGGGGTTCTGAGGCTGTAAATCTTTACAGAAGCAGAATGCTTCATCTTTCTCCTTTGGGACCACTGGTAGTTTCAAACTGCTGACCTTGAGGTTAACAGCTCCATTTGTAACCACTACACTACCAGATTCATTAGTGTCTAAAATATCAGATCTGTTCTTGAGATGATCTCTAAGTTCAAAGTCATATTTTTCCTCTTGTGGACTAGTTTTCATTGTCTTCAGCTTTGGTCTGAAGTTGCATAAGAGCAATTGATGGCCTCTAGCCTTGTTTTTCCTTATAATATTGAACTTCTCCATAGTGTCTTTCAAGAGATATAGTCAACTTGATTCCAGAAGATCCCTTTCAGTGAGGTGCATGTGTATATTTTCCTTTTATGCTGTTTAAAATATATATTTACAATGAAGAAGCTATTGGTTTTGTGAAATTTTTTTGTTTGATCACCAACATTATTCCTCCCACCAAGGTCATGTTTTCTTACTATGGAGCCTTCATTTGTGTTTCCAACATTCACATTCCAATCACCAGTAATTGTCAATGCATTTTGCTTGCATGCTTGATCATTTTCTGACTGAAGAAGTTGGTAGAATCCTTCAATTTTATCATCATTGGCTTCAATGATATGTTAATTTGAATAATAATTGTATTAACTGGTCTTCCTTGTGAGTATATCAATGTTATCCTATCACAGACAACTTTGTAGTGTTCAAAGCTTTATCTTGAAATGTTCTTTTTGGTGATGAATGTGATACCATTCCTCTTAGATTTGTCATTCCAGGCATAATAAATCACATGGTTGTCTGATTCAAAATGAACAAATGAAGATCCTGAAAGCTTAATACTATCCATGTCATTATATCTAATTCTACTTTGAGAAAAGGCAGTTCTCACCCAGTCATATTTTGAGTCCTTTCCTATCTGAGAGACTCATCTTCCAGCACTCTATCTAACAATGTTCAAGGTTTTCAGTGGCCAACCCTTCAGAAGTGATCTGCCTTTCCTTCTTTCAAGTTGGTCTGAGTCTGGGAGTTCCTTTGAAAACTGTCCACCATGGGTGACCTGCTGGTATTTCAAATGCCAATGGCATCACTTCCAGTGTCGCAGCAATAGATAAGCCACCACAGTAGGACAGATAGACAGATGATCTGGGCAGTATGTGGTATTTATTTATAGTAACAAAAGAATATGTTTTCTTGCTTTCCTCATCCAAACATTTGTGTACATAAATTTATGTTACCTGAGTTAACCTCTTAAAGTGGTATAGTAAGCATTTGCTATTGTTGTTAAGTGCTAATGAGTTGGTTTCTACTCATAGCAGTCCTGTATAGTGTGTATTTTAAAAGCTACAGTCATTAAAACTTGCTCCTGTACAGTCCACTTCTTATGTCTTTTTGCCAGTTGACTTTTGTATCATTGATATAATTCAGGCTAAATAATTGTTTAAAAATTAATTACTATACAAATCTTAGAAATTAGTGAACAGTGTGTATTTGTTTCCTAATTATGTTACTACAAATTGCCATAGATTTGGTGATGTCTTATTCTGGAGAGTTATTGTCCAGCCTATCACCTTATGCTATATAATGGCCACACATTTGGTAAAGTTGTCATTTGGTATAACTTAAAATTTGTAAAACGTACCCAGTGAACTTTTGGTTCCAAGCAGAATGGAACCCTAACTTTGGATGCACCCAGTGGTCCCAGGAAAACTATCAAAATTGTATTATTATTATTATTTTTTTTTGCTTCAGCTACATGTGATAAAATATTACATGAAAGAGATCAATTCAGAATTGTTCCAATGCTAAGACTCAAACGGCCTTATGTGTTTTCATTTTCCATCTTGAACCTCTGTTCTAATCATAAATTATTGTCTAGTTAACTAATCCACTATTTCTGACTCATAATAACTTTAAATCTTTGTAAGAGCAGAAAGCCTCATCTGTCTCCCACAGAGCAGCTAGTGGCCTCTAACCATTGACCTTGTTGTTTACATATGGAATCACTGCACTCCCTTAGATAACTTTTGCTGTTGTTGTTAAGTTTAGTTGGATTCAAACTGGCAGCCTTGTAATTAGTACTTGAGTGTTCAACTATTTCCACTCCCAGGTAGATAATCTGTATGTACACACACACACACACACACACATGAACATGCGAGAGTAATTTAAAAAATGTTGCTACAAAATCATCGCAACCTTTGTTAAACAAAAATGTCAAAATGTGAAACTATGGGTTCTTGATATACTCTTAATCTAGATTTATACTCTTCTGAAAGCAGTGTTTCCATTTCTCTAAACCTTCTTCAAAGACTTCTGTGCCTTTTGATTTATACCACTTCAAAAATGGAGATTTGGATATCCTTAAAGAAATCAGATTATGTTCCTTTGAAATGTTGTTTGGGTTTGGGGAATGAAAAATCTGAAGGGATAAAATCAGGATTGCAAGGTGGTTGGGGCTGTTGTTGTTATTGTTGTTGTCAGGTGCCATCAAGTCAGAACCGACTCATAGCGACCCCATACACAGCAGAACGAAACAATGTCTGATCTTGGGCCAACTTCACTACCGCTGCCACACTTGGGTTAATACGCCAGACTACAAAGCCATTTGAACTGGAAGGTTGGCAGCTGAAGTTCACCAGCTGCTCCTTGAAAACCCTATACAGGGTCTCTATGGGTTGGAACCAACTTGATGGTACTTAACAACAACAACAACATGCAGTCACCATATCAGTCTGAGTTGACCTCTATGCTTTAGATTTAAAAGGTCCAGCAGATCCCATTGGAACTCAGTATTTTGATTGGACCCTTTTAAAAAAAGTACTCTAACAAAACTAAGACAAGTGTATTACTAAAATAACTTGTCTGCAACAATCCACTAGTCACAGAGTCATGTGTAAGCATGTTGTGGAATAAACTGATACATGTATGAACTGGAACCCTAGTGTTGTTGTTACTAGGTGTCATCGAGTCAGTTCCAACTCATAGCAACTTTATGCACAGCATAATGAAACACTGCATGGTCCTGTGTCAATTTCACAATTGTTGCTAAGTTTGACCCCATTGCTGCTGCCACTGTGCCAGTCCATTTCATTGGGGTCTTCCTCTTCTTCGGTGACCCTCCATTTTACCAAGCATGATATTCTTCTCCAGGAACTGGTCCCCTCCTGATGATATGCCTGAAGTATGAGAGACAGAATGTCATCATCCTGGTGTCTAAGGAGCATTCTGACTGTATTTCTTCCAACATAGATATGTCTTGAATTCTTGACTACTGCTTCCATGAATGTTGACTGTGGATCCAAGAGAAATGAAGTCTTCGAAATTTAAACATTTTCTCTAGTTTTTATGAAGTTATTTATTGGTTTAATTTTGAGGATTTTCATTTTCTTCACCGAGATGCAATCCAAATGGAAGATTGCGGTCTCTGTTCTTCATCAGTGTATTTAAGTGCTCTTTGTTTACAGCTAGCAAAATTGTGTCATCCGCACATCACAGGTTGCTAATGAGTCTTCCTCCAATCACGATTCCACATTCCTTTCCATATAACCTGTTTTCTGAAATTATTTGCTCAGCATACCGATTAAATAAGTATAGTGAGAGGACACAACCTTGTTGTATGCCTTTCCATATTTTAAATAATGAATTAGCCCCTTGTTCTCTTCTAATGACTATCTCTTCTTGCTTTATGTACAGGCTCCTAATGAGCACAATTAAGTGTTCTGGAATGCCCATTCTTTACAATATAACTTTGTCATCCACAACTGACTCTCAGGTATTTCAGAAAAGACTATCTAGAAACTTTTCTTTTTCTAATGATTTTTCCTCACTTTCTCTTTTCTAGTTTAAATATGTATTTCTATGATGTCAGGAAAATTTTTCTGACTTAACATTAGTTTCCACATTTGTTGTACATTAATGTTTGCTTCTATGTCATGTTTTCACCAATCTTTCCATAATTAAGTGAAGTCTCTTCCTCCAGTGATTTTCTTAAAAATAAAAACAAATATCTCTTGGGAATAAAAATTCCAGGTTTCTTGCACACTTAATGACAATTGACTTTAACTTTTATATTTAAACACCGCTCAATTCCTTTCCTCATGCTTTGTCTTCTTAAGTATCTTTAAAGTATTCCTCTACTACCTTCCAGTGTGGGATGTTTCTTTAGAGAAATTTTAGACTAGTTTAATTTGTTTTCCCCTAAAGAGTTTCTTAATATCTTGCAAGTGCCTTTATCTTTAATGTCTGAAATTTTTTAAAAAATCTATGTCTTGCCCTGTTTTAGATAAATTTTGTATGGAAAAAAAAGGTGTTCTTTTTGGCATGAAAAGTCAAACTTTCTTTTCTTTCATGAATATTATGTTAAAACATATTTTTTTTAATTTTTAATTTTTTTTCCTTCTTTTATCAGGGACTCCAATTGTGCATATTTTAGATCATATCTACCTAATTTAAATACCGGAAATGTAAAATTATTTTAAGACTTTGTATTTAATTTTTTACTTCTCTATTCTGTGAAACCTACTGCCAATTCTGTAGTGATAGTTTTCTTTGTAACCTTCACAATTCCTTTTATTTCTGCAATAATTTCTTTTTCTTTTTCCTGAGGTGAGGTAGCACATGTGTCAGCTCACATATTTCTCCTATATCTCCTACTGGAATTTTTTATTTGTTCTTTCCAGGGAACACAATAGACTCTTACAGTTTTAATGTTTTAAAATTCATGATGAAATATTTGTTCAGAATTTCAAAGGCAAAATGGCATCTTTTTTCTCTCTGTGGTATACACTGTACTTTATTTTATATATTTTTCTTTGTATAGATGCTGTTCCAGTACCTTTTGTATCTCATCGTTAAATGACTTGAAGTTTTCTATGAAAAACCTACTCACAGATTAGATACTGTGGAGTTAGATATTCCTGGTTGTTCTTGCATATTTCAAATTCTAAATTATATTTTATCTGCTGCCAACTATCTCTCCCAACTGTTTCTTGCAAATGTCTCTCTCCTGGGAATTTTTTGTGTAGCACTCCGTCCTCTGCTAATTTCATTCAAGCCACTTTTGGTGAAGAAAAGACTGTTACCATGCTGTTCACCAGTTCCTACTTCTGTTGCAACAAAAAACGGATATAGTTTTACAACTTCCTCTGGTAGTGTAGTGGTTATGAATCAGGATGCCAACCGCAAGGTTAGCAGTTTGAAACTACCAGCTGCTCCACAGGAGAAAGTTGAGGTTTTCTGCGCCCATAAAGATGTATAGCCTTGGAAACCCTGTTCAGGGTCGCTATGGATTGGAACCGACTCAACGGCGCTTAACAACAACAACAACTCATCTTCAGAAAGCATGCCTTTTCTAGTGCTTTCTGAAATATGCTATCAGTGAATAATTTTATAATTCTGTATTATTTCCTGCAATTCTTTCATGTAGCTTATGCTCAATACATGCATTTCAACTTTGTTTCCAAGTGTACCTGAAAATGTAGTTAAAGAAAATTCTTAACATTGTTGTGGTTCTAGCATGGTTTCTTGCAGGAGAGAAGGAAAGGTGCTGACTTCGGAGGAAGGCTATGTTATTTCCTTAATAGCTTTTTCGTTGAGTTACAAAAAGTAATAATATATTTAAAATCTTAAAATAAATATCCCTGATGTGTTCACATCTGGAATTAAATAGCTCTTGTGGTGTGCTCTTTGGGATAAACACTGGACTGTTAACCACAAGTCAGATGTTCAAATCTACCAGATGCTCTTCAGAAACTATACGCAGGGTTGCTATGAGTTGGTATCAACTGAACAGTACATATCAACAATAATAACATGTTGTATTATGCACTGCTCAAGTTAAGACTTCATAAGTATGTATTTGTGGTGTGCTTCATGTATTACTTCTTATGCTGTCAAACCCACCAGCCATTTCTCAGAAACACTATTCAGGATTGCTATGAGTTAGAACCAAATGGACAGCACTTAACACCACAACAATATTTTTTAAATGGTGAGATGTATAGTCCACCTTGCAAAAACAAAAACAAAAACAAAAAAACAAACATGAAAAGGTTCTACCTGCTTGCCTTAGTTGTTAAATGCTGTGGCACTGTGGGTTAATGCACTGGACTGCAAAGCAAGATTGGCAGTTCAAGCTTACCAGCTGCTCCTTGGAACCAACTTGATGGCACACAACAATATAACAAAAATACCACAAATGGAAGGCTTTAGCAAATAAAATTTTTTTTTCAAAATTTGTTTATTAAGTTAGAAGTGCAAATTCAAAGTGCTGGCACTAGATAAAGGACAGCGTTCTCTCTCTTTTGGCTGTAGGTGAAGGTCCCTACTTCTTTGGAGCTCTATTTCCAGGGTCCTTGGCAATATTATGTGGCAAGGCATCTATTTTCCCCTACGTATGCCTGCTTCTTTGCTTGCTCAATCTGCTCTTTTTATAGTTCAAAGGGGATTGATTTAAGACACACTGTGATACCATGAATTATTTTGGAACGCTTACCAAATTCCTGGTGGAAACATGGAAAGAGTGCATATGGAATTCTAACACTGACATTAGTAAATCTTGCCATTACACTGGGTTTTAAATGAGCCACCCCTGAAGCACTAATAAGGGATTTCCCTATCATAAAGAAAGAAAAGCCAGAAGTCCAAAACAGTCCTTGGGACCCTAAGATGCATACATAATGAAATCCCAAGATCCAGGAGACAAAGTAGGGATAGAGGAATGGAGTGGTAGAAGAGCAAGAGCATGAGACAGAGTGATGGGTTTTCTGGCCTATGGAATGAGAAAACTGACTACCTCAGGAGAGGAACCTTGAAGTAGGTTGTCTCTGGTTATTTAACTGCAGATGTTAGAGCTGAGGACCTTTGAATTAAAGTTTATGACATAGTCAAGGAACATTTAGTCATTAATTGGCAATGCTAAAAAAGCTTAGTAACACTTACCCAGAGGGCAGAGTCCATGGGACCTCATGGATAAAAGGTGGACGACCAGAGAGAGGCATACCTGAAACAATAACGGTATCCCAGAAATTTTTTATCCTAAATTGTGGTTGTGTAGGATCAACACTCCAATGTAGAGATGCTAAAGCAAATGGAAGAAATGAAGAGGTCAAAGAGCTAAACAGAAAATTTCAAAGATCAGCTCAAGAAGGTAAAGCCAAATATTAAAATAAAATGTGCAAAGATCTGGAATCAGAAAACCAAAAAGGAAGAACATGTTCAGCATTTGTCAAGGTGGGGGAACTGAAGAAAAAATTCAAGCCTCGACTTTTGTTATTGAGAGATTCTCTGGGCAAATTATTGAATGATGCAGAAAGCATCAAGAGAAGATGGAAGGAATACACAGAGTCATTGTATCAAAAGGAAATGGTTAATGTTCAACCATTTCAAGAGATACCATATGAACAAGAGCCAATGATAATGAAGGAGGAAGTCCAAGGGGCATTGAAGGAATTGGCAAAGAACAAGGCACCAGGAATTGATGGAATAAAAATTGGAATCTTTCAAGAAAGTGAGGAGGCACAGGAGGCGTTCACTCATCTCTGCCAAGAAATTTGGAAGACAACTATCTGGCAGACTGATTGGAAGAGATCCATATTTGTGCACATTCCAAAGAGAGGTGACCCAATGGAATGCAGAAATCATCAGACAATCTCTTTGATATCTCAAGCAAATAAAGTTTTGCTAAAGGTAATATAGAAACAGCTACAATCATACATTGACAGAGAACTTCCAGAGGTTCAAGCCAGATTCAGAAGAGGCTGTGGAATGAGAGATATCATTGCAGATGTCCCATGGATCTTGGCTGAAATCAGAGAATATAAAAAAGATGTTTAACTGTGCTTTATTGACTATGCAAAAGCTTTCGATTGTGTGGATCATGACAAGCTGTGGACAACATTGAGAAGTATGAGTACTCCAGAACACTTAATTGTACACATGAGAAATCTGTATCTGGACCAAGAAGCAGTTGTTTGAACAGAACATGGGAACACCGAATGGTTTAAAATTAAGAAAGGTGTGCGACAAGGTTGTATTCTTTCACCATACTTATTCAACCTGTATGCTGAGCAAATAATATGAGAAGCTGGGTTCTATGAAGAAAAATGTGGCATCAGGATTGGAGGAAGACTCATTAACAACCTGCAATATGCAGATGATACAACATTGTTTGCTGAAAGTGAAGAGGACTTAAAACCTTTACTGATGAAGATCAAAGAGCACAGCCTTCAGTATGGATTACATCTCAATATAAAGAAACAAAAATCCTCATCACTGGACCAATAAACAGCATTCTTCTGAATGGAGAAAAGATTGAAGTTGTCAAGAACTTCATTCTTCTTGGATCAACTATCAACACTCACAGAAGCAGCAGTCAAGAGATCAGACGAAGTATTGCATTAGGCAAATCTGCTGCACAGGAAATTTTTAAAGTGTTAAAGAGCAAAGATGTCAGCTTGAGGCCTAAGGTGCGCCTGACCCAAGCCGTGATATTTTCAATAACCTCATATGGATGCGAAAGCTGGACAGTGAATAAGGAAGATCGTTGAAAAATTGATACCTTTGAATTATGGTGTTGTAGGAGAATATTGAAAGTGCCATGAGCTGCCAAAAGAACCAATAGATCTGTTTTGGAAGAAGTGCAGCCAGAGTGCTCCTTAGAGGCCAAGATGACCAAACTTTGACTCTCACACTTTGGACATATTGTCAGGAGGGAACAGTCGCTGGAGAAGCATATCATGTTTGGTAAGATGGGAGGTCAGAGAAAAAGAGGAAGACCCCAACGAGATGGATTAGCCAGGTGGCAGCATCGATGGACTCAAGTGTGCCAATGGTAGTGAGGTTGGCCCGGGATCGGACATTGTTTCATTCTGCTGTTCATAAGGTCGCTATGAGTCGGTGCCAACTCGATGACACCTAACAACAACAAGGATCAACACTGGACTGAGAACCACAACGTCAGCTGTTCAAACCCACCAATAACTCCTCAGAAACTCTATATACAGTGTCACTCTGAGTCAGAACCAACTCGACAACGCTTGACAACAATAACAATAACTTCCCTAATAAATCCCATAATTGTGAATGTTGTCTTTGAGTTCTATGTGACCATTGCAATGGATTATCTAACCCAGTGGAGAAGTAGATCAGGCTGTAGGAGGCATTCAGAAATGTTAAAAATGGTTGTAAGGCATGTTTGATCTCTGATTTGAGTATTACCCCCTTGTGAACTCAGAGGAGGCCAGATGCTTCTCTCATACCATTTCTTGCACACACCCAACACTAATACTATCTCAGTAGCATAACCAAGAAATATGCTCCTAAATGGAATTATAGCCACAGATATGTTATTGTTGTTAAGTTTCATAGAGTCATTTCAAATTCATCATGACCCTGTATAGGGATTTTGAGGAGCAGCTGATGAGTTTGTATCACGGACCTTGTGGTTTACAGTCTGGTGTTTATCCTACAACACCACACTAAGCTTCTATAGAAGTAATGATTTACAATACATATTTTAAGGGGACACAGTTTAATCCATAACATTATCTAAGAATCCTTTGTGTTCCCAATTAATTTTACCTAATACCAGAGCCAGGGACTCTGGTAGTGTAGTGGGTTATAAGTTGAACTACTGTTGATAAGTGCTGTAAAGTCAGTTCTAGCTCATAGCAATCCTGTATCGGGTTTCTGAGGAGCAGCTGGTGGGTTTCAACTGCTGACTTTATGGTTCACAGTCTAGCACTGATTGCCATACCAGAAGTCAGAATACCAGACCCAGGAACTCTGGTAGTGTAGTGGATTATGAGTTGGACTGCTAATTGTAAGGTCAGCAGTTTGTATGTACCAGCTACTGCTCCATGGGAGAATGATGAGGCTTCCTGCTTCAATGGAGATTTACAGCCTCTGAAGCCCTATACATGGTTGCCATTGAGACAAACTGACTCCACTGCACTTAATCATCACCACCAACAATACTATAACCAGTTGTTGTCAAGTCCATTTTGACTCAGTGAAAAAGAGGAAACCCACAATGAAATTGATTGGCACAGTAGCAGCAGCAATGGGCTCAAGTGAAACAATCGTTTTGAGGATGGTATGGACTAAGCAGTGTTTTGCTGTGCTTTGGATCTCTAATACTCAGACCGGATTCAATAGTACATAACAACAACATTCAGCAATTTTGCTATAGTAAAAAAAAATGTACATTTTACCTCATCTTAAGTATGTTACTTCATTTTATTTATTTTATTTTGTAAAATTAGCAATGTTATGCAGTATCAAAAATTTTATATCTTTATCTGTGTCAGAAAATCAGCATAGCTAATCATTTATTTGGGAGTCCTGGTTTGGTACTGCAGGTTAATTCACTGGACAGCAAGATTGGTTTGGACCACAAAGTTGGTGGTTCAAACTCCCTATTTGCTCCTCAGAAACCCTATACAGGATCGCTATGAGTCAGAACCGATTCACCGGCACTTGACAACAACACACAATAATTTATTTAAGGCATTTCAATTTATCTTTGTCCTTTTCATTAAAAGCTCAATAGTTGACAAGGATTCATACCAGGGATATGAGATGATCAATAAATAATTGAAAGTCTTTAATATTCTTCTTAGTAGAGGACAAACCATGCTCTTTACTAAAATATGGACTTTTCCCTAGAAGTTAAATATTTATTTCTTCTCATTTTTAGCTTGTTCCTCTATCTTGATGTAACATTCAAATTTACATGATATAAAAGAGGTAATTTGTGTAATTACAAAAATTTTCCAATCTCTGGATTTATACAGATATGAATCATTACAAGATGAAATAAAAGCCCTTGGTAAGTACATGGTTAAAAAGATGTCAATTGTCAATTATATTCCAGTACAGAGTAACCCTACTGAGCATGAACACTGTATTCAGTGTTAATTATCTTAATTTAATTGCTTTTTACTAATTTTAATACTTAAAAAAAGGGACATCTGCAATGAATTTTTCAAGGAGTTTTGCAGATTTCTTCCATCTCCCACCCATGAATTTTATTTTTGTTAACATGAAATGTAAAATAATTTTTAATTTTTTACCTTATTATATATAAATTTTCAATGTTCATTTCTTGTTAATACAACTGTTTTCTTGGAGAAAGCTATGAACACTAATTCATAAATGTGAGATAAGGAATAATACCTATTATTCTTATGATAAATAGAAAGGTAATGACATCTCTAAGTAAGAAAAATATTGCTTCCTTGTACCCCATTTTGCCATATATATTGTTGTTTGCCCATCCAGTCAGTTCCAACCCAGAACGACCCTGTGTATGATTTCTGAGGAACAGCTGGTGAGCTTGAATTGCTGACCTTGCAGATCAAGCCAACTTTGCAGTCCAATGCATTAATCCACA
>NW_006408609.1:11831895-11832564 GCF_000296735.1 Chrysochloris asiatica | reverse complement strand
ACACACACACACATATATATATATGTCTCATAGTGACCTTATGAAAATCGACTAATAGAGCTCTAATGAGTAATGTACATTTTAGTGCATAAGCAATGGACTGAAACCACAAGGCTCTCAGTTCAAATCCACCAGCTTCTCCTTGGAAAGCTTATACAGAGTAGCTATAAATAATCAGCTCACGTGTGGAGCTGTGTATTAATTTATTGGACTGCAAAGTTGGTTTGATCTGCAAGGTCAGACAAATTGCCTGCACAAGACCTTTTTAAAGTGTTGAAGAGCAAAGATGTCAGCTTGAAGACTAAGGTGTGCCTGACCCAATCTATGGTATTTTCAATAATCTCATATGGATGCGAAAACTGGACAGTGAATAAGGAAGACCATAGAAGAATTGATGCTTTTGAGTTATGGTGTTGAAGGAGAATATTGAAAGTGCCATGGACTGCCAATGAACCAACAGATCTGTGTTGAATGAAGTGCAGCCAGAGTGCTCCTTGGAGGCCAGGATGGCCACACTTAGTTTCTCATACTTCCGACATATCATCAGGATGGACTAGTTGCTGGAGAAGGATATCATGTTTGGTAAGGTGGAGGTTCAGAGACAAAGAGGAAGACCCCCAGCAAGATGGATTGGCAAAGTGGCAGCATCGATGGGCTCAAGCGTGGCAA
>NW_006408609.1:11830609-11831749 GCF_000296735.1 Chrysochloris asiatica | reverse complement strand
ATATTTCTAAATTGAAACACATTATTATTTTGTTTCTTATGTTGTTGTTGTTAGGTGCCATCTTTCCTCTTCCAGAGAAAGCTTTGTCAGAAGACTATGATTTCCATCAACTTTCTCTAATTTTTTGTTTATTTTTTTGTAGTTAGTGTTTACATCTGCTTTTCACTATTTCAGCTGCTTCTTGAAAGTTCTGTACCTGAGTTTTATATACTTCAATAAGGGTTTTCTGTTGATTTTCTACTTCTTCCAATTCTAAAAGTTCATTTTCAACAGAAGCAGCTTTTTCCTTGAAAGTAGCAAGTATGGTCTTTAATTTTGTATTCTCAAGATTGAGGGTTTCCATTTCATATTCAATAGAGTAAAGTTTTCTAAGAATTTCTTCACATGAATTTTTTCCATGGTTTTACATTTTCTTAAGGTCTTCCAAAAGATTAGTAATTTGCTTCTTCAGTGTTTCAATCTGAATTTCCAATTTTTTTTTTCTATTATAACTTTCTCATAATGACTTTTCCAGGCATTGGAAGCTGAAATTGGTTCAGACAATTTAGCTTCTTGGTCTCTAATCTGGGAAGTAAGGTCTTCAGTGTTTTCTGTAAAATGTTTAATCCTTTGTTTGTAAGCTTTAGATGCCTTCTTTAGAGCTATAGCTTTTTGTTTATTTGATTCTTTGATTGCTACAGCCTCATGCTTATTCCTTTTTAATTGTAAATTCCATTTAGCTATCTTGATTTCTAAGCACTTTATATTTTATATATTCTTTTAAGTTATCATTCTCTGCTTCCTTTTTATTAATTTGGAGTTGTAGTCTTTCATGTACTACTTTTACTGATTGTGAAAAACGATATATCTTTATTTCTTAATAGAGCTCTAAATGTGTGTATATATATGTGTGTGTGTGTTTGTGTGTGTTTTGTTTACCATATATATGGGTTACATGGCAAAAAATAAAAAATATATAGTCTTTTTATTTTTAATTCAGTTGTAAAGAATAATGTAACTTTTTCCATTCTCTAAAGAATGGCATGGTACTTGGAAAGGTGGACTTGTTGTTGTTGTTGTTGTCAGGTGCCATCGAGTCGGAACCGACTCATAGCGACTCCATGCACAGCAGAACGAAACAATGTTCGATCCTGGGCCAAC
>NW_006408609.1:11802456-11826234 GCF_000296735.1 Chrysochloris asiatica | reverse complement strand
TTCTTCTTCTTTTTTTTTTATAAAGGTATTTTCTGTGAATAAATCTTTGCTTGCAAAATTCTGTCATGTAATGTATCACCAAATACATATTTTCCAACTATTGATTCTTCTTGTTTGTTTCCAGTTTTCACATTACAATTACCAGTATTATTAATGCATCTTGATTTCATGTTTAATCAATATCAAACTGGAAAAAAAAAACCCTGGTAGAATTCTTCCATTTCATCATCACTAGTTTTAATGTTCACCACTCACCTACCAGTTTGTCACACAATGGTGACATGTGTGTTGTTGTGATGCTGGCAGCTATGCTACTGGTATTTTGAATGCTGGCAGGGTCACCCATGGTAGACAGATTTCCGCTGAGCTTCTAGACTAAGACAGACTAAAAAGACAGAAAGTCTTCTAACTGTTAAGCCACTAAAATCCTTATGATTTATTAATAGTGGAATGTGATGAATAAATCAGAATAGTATCAGATATAGTTCCAGAAGATGAGCCAATCGGGATAGAAGTCAGTCAAAATACAACTGGGGAAGAGTTGCTCTTCAAAGTTGAGTTGATGGTACAAATAGAGTAAAGTTTTCAGAACTTTCATTTGCTGATGGGGGTACAACTTAACATGAGGGAAAAAAAGCTGAAATAATCCATTAAAAATCAAAATCTGGAATGTAGAAAATATGAAACTAAGAAAATGGGAAGTTGTTAAAAATGAAATGGGATAAACATCAGCATCCTAGGCATTAGTGAGTTGAAATGGGTAATACCTGCCCATTTCAACTCACTTATGCCTAGGATATTGATGTTTATTCATTCCATTTCATTTTTGACAACTTGCAATTTGTCATTCCTGGCATAGCGAATCATGTGATTATCAGATTCAAAATGTCCATTTCAGCTCACTAATGCCTAGGATATCGATGTTTATGTATTCCATTTCATTTTTTACAAGTTCAAATTTTCCTATATTCATACATAGTACATTCCATGTTCTAAGTGTTATTGGATGTTTAGAGCTATGCCTACACATTTTGAGTTGTTCCCATCAGCAAATGGTCCACTATACCAGGAATGAAATTGAATAGTTATGGCATAGCATAGATCATCAAAAAGAATATTTCAAGATCTGTCTTGAAATATAATGCAGTCTGTGATATAATAATACACATACACCTACAAGGAAGACCAATTAATACTACTATTATTTAAGTTTATGCACCAACCACTAAAGATAGTGATGTGGAAATTGAAGAATTCTACCACCTTTTTCAGTCAGAAATTGATTAAACACGCAATCAATAAGTATTGATAATTACTGGTGATTGGAATACAAAGATTGGGAACAAGAAGGAAGGATCAGTCATTGGGAAATATGACCTTAGTGATAGAAATGATACTGGAGATAGCATGATAGAATTTTTCAAGACAAATTACTTGTTCATTGTAGATACCTTTTTTAGACAGCATAAAAGATTATTACACAAGAATTTCACCAGATGGAATACAAAGAAGGTGGAAAAACTCCATATCATCAGCCAAAACTAGGCCGGGGGCAAACTGTGGAAAAGACCATCAATTGTTTGTATGCAAGTTCAGGCTGCAGCTGAAAACAATTAAAATAAATCCATGAGAGACAAAATATGACCCTGAATACATTCCACCTGAATTTAGAGATCATTTCAAGAACCAATTTGTTGCATATACAGTAATGACTGAAGATCAAAAGAGTTGTGGGAAAATATCATGAACAACATATTGGAAGAAACCAAAATGTAATTAAGAAGACAAGAACAAAAAGACAAAAATGGATGTCAGAAGAGATTCTGAAACTTGCTCTTGAATGTACAGATGCTAAAGCACATGGAAGAAATAAGGAGGTAAAACAGCAGAACAGAAAATTTCAAAGAGCATATCGAGAACACAAAGTCAAGCATTATAATGAAATGTGCAAAGACCTGGTGTTAGAAAACCAAAAGGGAAGAAAATGCTCAGCATTTCTTAAGCTGAAAAAACTGAGGGAAAAATTCAGAACTCAACTTGAAATACCGAACGAATACTTAATGGTGCAGAAAGCATCAAAAGAAGATGGAATGAATACACAAAATCACTGTATCAAAAAGAAATGGTCAATGTTCAACCATTTCAATAGGTAATATATGATCAAGAGTCAAAGATAACAAAGGTAGAAGTCCAAGGTGTATTGAACGCATTGGCAAAGAATAAGCCTCCAGGGATTGATGGTATACACATTGAAATCTTTCAATAAACTGAAGCACACTGGAGTAAGTCAAGAAATTTGGAAGACAACTACCTGGCCAACGAATTGGAACAAATCCATATCTGTGCCCATTCCAAAAAGGCTACACAAAGTAATGCATAAATCATTGAACAATATCATTAATATCATATACAAGTAAAATTTTATTAATGGGAATTCAAAAATGGCTGTAATAGTACATTGACAGGGAACTTCCAGAGGTTTAAGCTGGATTCAGACAAGGACATGGAATGAGGTGGATCATTGATGATATTAAATGGATTTGGGCTGAAAGCAGAGAATAACAAAAAGATGTTTATTTGTGCTTTATTGACTATGCAAAACCTTTCAACTGTGTGGATACTGACATGCTGTGTACAACATTGCAGTGGATGAGTCTTCAGGAACACTTATTTGTGCTATTGAGGAAACTGTACATTGACCAAGAGAGAGTCATTGGAACAGAACAAAAGGACACTGAATACTTTAAAATCAGGAAAGGTGTCCATCAGGGTGATATTCTTTCACCATACTTATTCAATGTCTATGCTGAGCAAATAATTCAAGAAGCTGCATTATATGAAGAAGGACATGGCATTTGGATATGAAGAAGACTCATTAGCAACCTGCAATATGTAGATGACACAACATTGCTTACTGAGAGTGAAGAGGGCTTAAAATACTTATTGATGAATATCAAAGACCACAGACTTTGACATGGATTGCACTTCAATGTAAATAAAACAAAAATCCTCACCACTGGATAAATAAATAACATCATAATAAATTGAGAAAGTATTGAAGTTGTCAAAGACTTCATTTTGCTTGGACACACCATCAACATTCATGGAGCAGCAATCAAGAAATCACTTGACTTAATGCAAATTAGCAGATTAGGCAAATCTGTTCCACAAGATCTCTTTAAAGCCTTCAAAAGATGCCACTTTGAGGAATAAAGTGCTCCAGATGTAAGACATGGCATTTTCAGTAGCCTCATAAACATGTAACCACTACTTTTCTGTCAATATGTAGTACTGTGTTGGCTTGCATGTTGCTGTGATTCTGGAAGCTATGCAAAGGATAATTTAAATACCAGTAAGATCACCTATGAGGAGCTCTGGTAGCGTAGTGGTTACGAATTGGGCTGCGAACCTTAAGGTCAGCGGTTCTAAACTACCAGCCGCTCCGCGGGAGAAAGATGAGGCTTTCTACTCCCATAAGGATTTACACCCTCAGAAACCCTGTACAGGGTCGCTATGGGTCGGAACGGACTCGACTGTACTTAACAACAACAACAACAAGATCACCTATGGTGGACAGGTTTCAGTTGAGTTTCCACATGAGGTCAGACTAAGAAGAAGAAGAGATGAACTACTTCCAAATATTTAGTCACTGAAACTGTTATGAATAGCAGTAGAACACTATCAGCACTAGATTGTTGAATATTGAAACATGATGAAGAGCACCTGAATACTATCAAATACAGTGCTGAAAGATGAGTCCCTCTGGTTGGAAGACACTCAAAATACATCTAGGGAAGAGCTACCTCTACAAAGTAGAACTGACCACAGTGATGGAAATGGAGTAAACCCTCCCAATCTTCATTTGGTGATGGAGCACAACTCAAAATGAAGATAAACAGCTGTTGTTGTTGTTGTTGTTATGTGCCATCAAGTTGGTTCCGAACCATAGTGGCCCATACAGGGTTTCCAAGGAGCAGCTAGTGAGCTTGAACCGCCAACCTTGCAGTTCAAATGGCTTTGCAGTCTGGTGCATTAACCCACAGTGCTACACCAGGACTCTCAATGAAGACAAACAGCTGTAAACTTCCATTAATAATTGGTATACGGAATGCACGAAAGAAGAATCAAGGAAAATTGGAAACTGTGAAAAATTAAATGGAACACATAAACATCAATATCCTAGGCATTACTGATATGACATAGACTGTTATCGACAATTTTGAAAGTGCCAATCACATGTTTTACTGTGCCAGTAATAGCAAATTGAAGAGGAGTGGCACTGCATTCATAATAAAAAAGAATGTATCGAGATCCTTTTAGTATGGGTATCTTTTCTTTAGCTTTTAAAAGAATGGTCTTATACAATATTTTCCTTTTTGTGACTGACTAATTTCACTCAGCATAATGTCCTCAAGGTTCATTATGTTATGTAGTGGTTTGCAGCTTCCTTGATATTCTTCAGGTAGCATAATATTCCATTGTTTGTATGTACTAATGTTTGTTTATCCATTCTTCCAATGATGGACACTTAGTCTGTCTCCATCTTTTTTGCTATTGTGAATAAAGATGCAATAAACAGGTGTGCATAGATCTACTTGTGTACTGGCTCATATTTCTTGTGGATATATACCAAGTAGAGGAATTACTGGATTATAAGGTATTTCTATTTCCAACTTTCGGAGGAAATGCCATACTGTTTTCCAGAGTGGTTGGACCATTTTGTTGCTATTTTTAATTTCTTTCAAAATCAATTTGTCATCTTTCTCTCCTTCCCACTCTCCCTTCATTTGTTACTTCCTTCTTTCCTCTTATCTTCTAAGAGGTATAAGAACCTATACGAAATTAGTGGAAAGTGAAACAATTAGTTTGAAAAGAATCTCAAAGTGTGGAAAGCTGATTAGGGAATGAAAGAAAGAGTAGATTTAGGATGGTGACAGGTAGACATGGAGAAAGTCAAAAAGTAAAATCAGCAAAAATTGATGACAGATTGAATATAGATCATGAATGGAAGAGACTGAAAATAAAGTATTTTATGACCATCTGTGTAGCAAAAAAGTAACCTTAGCAAATGAAAACTCAGGTCTATGCCCTCCACTACTGGGACATGAAGCATAGTGGTAACGAATCGGACTGCGAACCTTAAGGTCAGCAGTTCGAAACTACCAGCTGTTCCATGGGAGAAAGATGAGACGTTCTGCTCCCATAAAGATTTACAGCTGTCAGAATTGACTTGACAGCACTTAACAACAACTGGGACATGAAGGAGCTCTGGTAGAGTAGTGGTTATGAGTTGGGCTGCTAACCTCATGGTCAGCAGTTTGAAACTACCAGCTGTTCTGCAGGAGAAAGTTGAAGCTTTCTGTTCCTGTATAGATTTACAGCCTTAAAACCCTATGCAGGGTGGCTATAAATTGAAACTGACTCCACAGCCCATAACCACCACCACCACCACTGGGACATGATTTCTCTGCCCATGGAATGTTTTACTGAATAGTAGTGCCTTTGTTGGCCACTGGACATTTTAAAAACGTAATTTATGATGGGGGTTTTGGGACATGTTGTGTCAGTTCTGACCTCTGGAGGAACTGGCAACTAGAGGTTTTAGCTAGACCTTTAGGAGGGGCTGGATACTAAATGTTAGCTATATAGTAAGTATGACATCAAGCAGAAGTAAAAAAACAATGGATATCAGTTTCAGATGAACTTCATAGTAGGGAATACTGTATGTCATAACTTGGATGAGATAATGTAGTCTATGTTTCCAGGAGGAGAGGATGAAAAGAAGTTTCACATTTTAAACTCCTGGAGTCCTAGTTGTGACACTGCGGGTTAATGTGCTGGACTGCAAGCTCAATTTGCACTTCAAAGTCAGTTAAAGCTCATCAGCCACTCCTTGAAAACTCTATATAGGGTCACTATGAATCAGAACAGACTTCACAGCACTTCACAACAACAACAATAAAGATTGCTCTAGGTATCTTTTTCTAATAGGCATCCTTTTGCCATAATAAAACCAGCATCTCATATACAGTGCTCTGAGAGTCATGCTAGTAAATAATCCTATGTAATACTGTTCCCAAACCATAATACCCCATTTATGTATTCTTGTGATTCATTTCTGGCCAGTGAGATATGTATAGTAAGTGGAGCAGTATTGATGTGTATCATTACTTGGGTTAAGTGTCTTATTCCCTTGCTCTTTCTCTTTTCCCACTGAGTATTGTAAGAATTGGAGAAGCAACCTTGAGCACATATACTGAGAAAAATACAGCTTCTCCAACAACCCAGTCACATATTTAAAAATCATGTGAGAAAGCAGTGTGCTTCTATGTCATTTTATCTATGCCGGTCTAAGGACTATTTGTTGTAGAAAAATTTACCTACACCATACCTAAAGTAGGCATGTTTCGCAGATACTTTTTCACTTTCTGGAATGCAGAAATAAAGAAAAATAGGGCCACTAACTAAGAAAGGAAACACAGAACAAGAGTAGGATTGGAATTTGGAAAGATCACAAAGTTAACTGCAAACATGTTAAGTTTAGGATGAATTTAAGGCAATCAAATAGGACTCCTGGTGTTCCACTGGACTGCAAATCACAAGATTACCAGTTCAAACCCACCAGCTGCTCCTTGGGACCTTATACGGGGTCACAGTGTATCAGAACCA
The DNA here is from genome assembly GCF_000296735.1 of Chrysochloris asiatica. Classification (NCBI taxonomy): domain Eukaryota; kingdom Metazoa; phylum Chordata; class Mammalia; order Afrosoricida; family Chrysochloridae; genus Chrysochloris; species Chrysochloris asiatica. The sequence continues at coordinate 11,819,565 of NW_006408609.1, read as the reverse complement.
ACTCAGTGGCACTTAACAGCAAGTAGATATTTTGAATTTTTATTGTTAGGTGACTTCGAGTCAGTTCCAAATCATAGCAACCTTATATACAACAGAATGAAACACAATCCTGTACTATCCTCACAATTGTCTTACTTGTGCACATTGCTGCTATCACTGTATCAATCAATCTCATTGGGGGCCTTCCTCTGTTTTGCCAATTCTCCATTTTACCAAGGATAATGTTCAGTCATGGTCCACCCTGACACCATGTCTGAAGTATAAAAGACTAAATCTCACCATCCTGGCTCCCAAGGAGCATTATGGCTGCACTTCTTCAAAGACAGAATTGTTTGTTCCTCTGGCAGTCCATCTACTTTAAAAATTCATCTCCAATACCATAATTCAAATGCATAGATTCTTCAGGGTTTTTTTTTTTTATTCATTGCCCATCTTTCACATGCATATGAGGTGAAAGATGGACAATGAATAAAAAAAACAAAAAACAAAAAACAAAAACTTCATTACTGAGGAGGTTGATAAACTTCTTCAATCTCAGCATCTCTGATTTTAGTAGTTGATATTTAAATTTGAATAATTGTATTAACTGGTCTTCCTTGTAGGCATATGGACATTATCCTATCACAGACAGCATTGTACTTCAAGATCTATCTTGAAATGTTTTTTATTCCACCCAAAATGAATTAGTTGCCATTCCTCTTCTGTTTGTTGTTCCTTACATAGTAAACCATTTGATTCTTTGATTCAAAATGGCCAACACCAGTCTGTTTAAGTTCACTAATGCCTAGGTTATTGATCATTATGTATTCCATTTCACTTTTGATGCCTTCCAATTCTCCTATCTTCATACTTCATACATACCTCATTCTAATTATTAACAGATGTTTGCAGCTTTTTCTTTTCACTTTTGAGTTGTGCTCCATTAACAAATGCAGATCCCAAAAGCTTTTTCTGCTCCATTTACATCATAAGGTTTACTCTAATTTAATACACCTCTTACTCAGTCCTATGTTAATTGCTTTCTAACCTAAGGAACGCATTTTACAGCACCATATATAATAGTGTTCCTCTGCTATTCATAAAGTTTTCAGTGACTAGTCTCCCCTTCTTTCTAATCTCTCTTAGTCAAGTGGTTCTGCTGAAACCTGTCTACCATGGTTGACTCTGCTGATAATTAAAATTTTGGTGGAATAGTTCCAGCACCAAAGAAACATATAAGCTATCACCATATGAGAAACTGACAGCGGAGCACTGGTAAGATATTATATGTATTATAAAGTGGTTTATTTAAGCTTCAAAGTTGTTGGACCCTTTGTTATGCTTAACAAATAAATTTGTTTCCTATGGCTAGTGGAAACCTAATTGGAAATATTCTTATCTCACAACTGTCTTGGGATTTGTAAAAATTATTCTGTGATTATAGGTCATATATCACCTAAAATTTACTAAATATATTTAGTGGGACCCAGCATATAACTGCTGCCATTTAGCTCTACCACATTTTCCCTATAGAATATCTTTCATGTCCTTGTTCTATAGCGTACAATAGTCAGTTTAGTTAGCCACATCTTTAGTCAATACTACTACAAATTTTCCTCTTTATTTCTAAATTCAAAATAGCTATATTTTAATTACATCTGAGTGATCACCTTTTAAAAGCTTCCAAATAGATGAGAGTAAGAAGAAGACAGCAAAAAGAAATGAAAGTCAGATCAAATGTCTAGAAGTTAGCTTCTACACTGCCTTATATGGCTTCAGGTCCTTATATGGCTTCTATTTGCTTCAGCTTCCACAGTAGTGCTATTGGTCTTGTACCATGGAGTCGGTTGCTACTCATAGCAACCCTGTACAGGATTTCTGAGGCTGTAAATCTGCTCTGGACTTCAAAGTCAGTTTGAACCACAAGATCGGCAGTTGAAGCTTACCAGCAGTCCTCAGAAACCCTATACAGGGTCGCAATGAGTCAGAAACTACTCCATAGCATTTAACAACAGCAACAACAAATCTTAACAGGAGCATCTTTCTCCCATGGAATGATTGGTAGTTCTGAACTGCTGACATTTCGGTTAGCAGCCTAACTTGTAATATGTTTTTTAAATATACAACTTGTAATATGTTTTTTAAATATACATATGAGAAAAAAAACCAAAGTATTCAAAAATGTGAATATTTTAGTACATTTCCCAGGAAGAGCTAGGTTCTACTTGCAGAATATCAAAGGTTTAATAGTTGAAAAACCTAGTTAAGTCAGATATTTGTCATGCAGTTTTGCCAGGAAGTGAGTTCTCAAATCAAAGGCATTCTTCACAATGTCTAAATCTGTGTATTGTGTTCCACTGAGCAGAGGCTCAAGTGTCCTTAATTTTCCTTTGGTGTTAGTCCAAACAGAATTTCACTTCAGTATCTCCGGAAATACAAGACTTTTTAAAACTTCGCTTCTTAATGATCCCTTGTGAGTTTAGTTTTAATTCATTTATTTTCTCATAAGCACCAACTTTTTCTTTCTTCTTTGAACAATTCTGTCCAATTTTTCCTGGTCAGCATAAAATAATATAACATTTATTTGAAGCACAATCTTGTAAGTCCAAGTCTTACAGTGTCCATCTACTCTTCCTTTTCTGTTCTTTGGGTACTAGTTCACAAATTTCCAACAGTTACCTGCCCTCCCCCTTCATTTCACTGCATTTCAAACAACTTCATGTATGAATTTGATGGCCATGAATAAGGGTTATAACCAAAATAAGCTGCATTTTGTTTCTCTTTTAAACAGACAACACTGTATGTCTCTTTCGAATGATCAAAAGGACAGGGCACTTAGTGAATTTCAAAGAGTGATTATGGGTTAATCATTATTCTGCTTGCAATTGCTAAAATAATTCATTGGCTAAGAAATGCTCTCTTTCTTGTTTTTGGATAAGGTTTTTTTGTTTTAATTTTATTTATCTGGACAGTTTCTTTTGGTTCACCAACAATACATTTCAGATGTATATTCCAATGGAAAAATGAAAAGATATTAGTGCATTTTCAGGAACGAAATAGCTAACATTGTGCTGAAGTATCTACAGTTAGAAACCCAACCAAGGGCAAGTGTTAGCAGGTTTTATTTTAAATGTCTCTCACAAAAAAACCCAAAAAACAAAAAAAACACCCAAAAAATAGGTAGAGCGCATTCCATATTTGTAATATTTGTAGAGCCCTGCTTACCTTCTAACAAAAGCCTCTGGAAGGCACTAGGATAGTACTTAACTTTCAGTTAAGATAGTCACCTTTCTAATTAATATGATTTGTTTAAAAAAGACAAAAATAAAACCTCTCTTAGGGAACTTCAAAATGATCCTCATGAGCTTCTAAATGAGTCAGTTATTCCCCATCCTCCAATCAGGCAGCTGACTTCCTTCTGGTTCCTGGTAATATTCTACACCTTTTCATATGTCACAGACATGTTCCTCAAAAAGAGAAAAAAAGAAGAAGAAAAAAAAAAAAAAAAAACCACTCTTTATTTACTTCTCATTTGATATCTTCTGTAAAAATAAAGAACAGAGAGTATACATAGGTAGGCTTGGAGTATGATTCTATTGTAAGTAATTACAATGGTTAAATAGCATTTGACTCACCCTACACATGCTGAAGAAGTTGCTTAAAATGGTGTTTGGACAGCTAGCAAAACATACTGAATGCCCACTGCAGGCAAAGTCTAGGCCTTCCAATCAATCTTTGGTAGCCATGGAGCAGTTGATGTTATTTTGAATCCTGTTATAAATTGAATTGTGTCCTCCAAAAATATGCATCAAAATATTGACCTCTACACCTGGTGTGACACTGTAGGAACAGCACTGGACTACAAATCACAAGGTCTACCGTTCAAACCTTCTAGCTGCTCTTTGGAAACCGTAAACAGGGTCACTATGAGTCAGAACTTACTCAATGGCACTTAACAACTACAAAACTTGAAAATTGTAGTGTTGGTGAAAAATATTGAATACACCATCATTGCTAGAAAAATGAATAAATCTGTCTTGGAAAAAGTACAGCCTTAATGCTCCTTAAAAGCAAGAGCACAGACTTCATCTCCATAACTTTGGGCATGATATCAAGAGAAATCAATCTCTAGAGAAAGATATCAAACTAGTTAAAGTAGAGGGTCATCAAAAAAGAGAAAAACTCTTAATGAGATGGATTGACACCATGGTTGCAAGAATGGGCTCAAACATGACTATGATTTTGAGGATAGCCCAGGACTGAGCAATGTTTTGTTCTGTTGTACATAGGGTCATTATGAGTAGGAGAAAGCACAGTGACAACCAAAACTAACAGTACCTGTAATTAGGATTCTGTTTGGAAACTGGTTTTTCTTTGTAATGATAATTAGGTCACGATTGTTATTGTTAGGTGCCCTCCAGGTGGTTCCAACTCATAACAACAGTATGCACAACAGAATGAAACACTGCCCATTCCTGTACCATCCTCACAATTATTAATATGTTTGAGCCCATTGTTACAGCCACTATGTCTATTTCATTGGAGGTCTTCCTCTTTCCTGCTTACCCTCTACTTTACCAAATATGATGTCTTTTCCCAGGGATTGGTCTTTCATGACAGCATGTCCAAAGAATATGAGACAAAGTCTCATCATATTTGCTTCTAAAGAGTATTCTGGCTATAATTTCAATATATATTTGTTGCTTCTTGCAATTCATGGTACTTTTGATATTCTTTAACAACACCACAGTAAAATGCATGGATTCTTGTTTATTCATTGTCTACCTTTCACATATAAGGAGTTCTGGTAGTGTAGTGGTTACAAATCAGGCTGTTAATCTCACCGTCAGCAGTTCGAAACTACCAGGCGTTCCATGGGAGAAAGATGAGGCTTTCTGCTCCTGTAAAGATTTGCTGTCTCAGAAACCCTATCCAGGGTCACTAGGAGTTGGAACCGACTCCATGGCACATCGCCACCACCATTATCACATCTATAAGCAATGACTGTGCATCCAAGTAAAATTAAATCATTAACAATTAAAATACTTTCTTCACTTATCATGATGTAGTGAGTATTTTTGTTTTCTTTACATTATGTTGTAATCCATACTGAAGAGTATAGTCTTTGTTCTTCAATAAGTCCTTCGAGTTCACTACACTTTTAGTATGAAAGGTTGTGCCATTGGCCTATTAAAGGTTATTAAAGAATCATCCTCCAATCCTGGTGCTGCATTCTTCTTTTGTCAATTTCTCGGATTATTTGCTCAATATACAGAGTGAATAAAGATGGTGAAAAATACAATCCTGATACACACCTTTCCTGATTTTTAAACCAGGCAGTAGTATCTCCTTGATATGTTCAGATGGCTTCCACTTAGTCTAAATGAGCACAATTAAGTGTTTTGGGATTAACTATACCAGTAGAGTAGGTTTTCAATTTAAGTTATAAAACGTTTATAATGGTCCCAGAGACATACAGTGAGAGAACAAATGCAATGTGAGGATCACTACAAACCAAGAAATGCAAAGGAATACTTGGGCTACCAACAAGAAAGGGATAGAAATGACCAAGATCGGCTTTTAAACTTAAGCCCCCCAAACTGTGAGAAAAATAAACATCTGTAAAACTAGTTTGTGATATGTGAGTTACAACAAGATAAATATGACAGAGTCCGTTATTAATTTCTCTAAGACCCACTTTCTTTATCTCGATAATGTGAATCCAAGACCACATTTCTCAAGTTGGTTATGGATAATATATTGGGTAAAACAAATGCTGAGCAGCATATTTTACATATGGTAGCGTAGTGGTTACAAATCGGGCTGCGAACCTTAAGGACAGCAGTTGGAAACTACCAGCTGTTCTGCGGGAGAAAGATGAGGCGTTCTGCTCCCGTAAAGATTTACAGCCTCGGGAACCCTGTACAGGGTCGCTATGGGTCGGAAACGACTCTACGGCACTTAACAACAACAACAACTTTGTGTTTAGGTATATAAATTTTAGTTTAAATGAATTTATTTTATTAAACTGGAAGTGAAACTTTCTTAGTTAAAAAAAACAACAGAAAATAAGAATGGGAGTTTTCTTAAGTGGTAACATTTCCCAAAACAGAACTTTGGCTAAGGCTAAATTGTCAAGTTATTAAAAAGATGCAATGATTCACTGATACTAAAATCTAAAACAAAAAGTCTAAAAATGTTTCAAAATGATTGTGTTTCATCCGATTGTTTAGTTGGGTCATTACAGAAACGATAGAATTCTAAACTAGAGGCATAGGTTAATAATAGCTAGTTTTTTCCCAAATCAGATACTTGTGATCAACCTTCTCTAACAGCAACTTTCTGAAAATTCTGTATTGCTTCATTTTAGACATAACAAAACAAAACAAGAACATAAGAAACAGCTGAAATCTTGTTAAATATGTGAAGACTGTTTGGAATGACATGAAATGGCTCTTGACATTGAATGTAATAATGACATTGTAATTTGAATTATAGTTAAACTTGCATCTTTTATATATTAGTATGTAAAATTGCATACAATATTGTAAACTTTTTATAGGACTTACAAAAAATATTATTCTACATGATCATCTGGGCAAATGCTATTCAGTTATCTAATTTTTTTTCTTCTGATTATTCTTAGAAATAAATTTATTACACTTTCATTTTCTAAGTTTATTCAAAACAGAAGTATTAATTATCTGTGTGCATTTAAGCACGTGGACTAGAGTTCAACAGACTGTCTGTGACAAATTAATAATGATGATGATGACAACAAAAGCAAAACATTAATGAAATGGGGGGACTTGGTTATAAAAATAACTTTCTTTAGTGGTTCCTACTAAAATAATGATAGTTCATCTTTACCTTTAAACTTAGAAATTAGCTCTATACTGCCTTAGGCACCAATCAAGAAGAAATAATACATGAGCATCTTTCAGTAATAACATATTCTATCCATGCATCCTTATCCAATTATAATTCTTATTAGCATACTATTTTTTCTCAAAGCTAGAGTGGAATAAGAAACAGAAGAAAGGAAGGATGATGACAAATGGACCATATAAGTTTCTTTATGGATTATTTAAATGAAATCAAATATTACAACAAAAATTAAAATTTCTGGATCTTCTGGGAAGATTGTCATTGCAACACATGACTTAGAATGACACAATATGTAGCAAAAAGGGGGGAAATCAGTGATAATTTAAATACATTTTAAAATATCCTTCAAAAAATGAAAAGAAACCCACTGCCTTCAAATTGATTCTGACTGATAGCAACACTATGTAAGGGTTACCAAGACAGTAAATCTTTGTACTAGCAGGCAGCCTCATCTTCCTCCCATGGAGTGGTTGGTGGGTTTGAATCACTCCCCTTGTGGTTAGCAATCTGGTACTGATCCTACAGCACTACCTGTGCTCCCAAAAATCTCATTAGGAAAAATAAGTGACTTAGAGCAAAAGCAGTTCATTACTTTAAATGCTGTCATCAAACAATGATGCTTCTAGAATTAGCCGCCTGTGGGTTAATGCTCCGGACTGCAAAGCAGTTTGATCCACAAGGTTGGTGGTTCAAGCTCATTATCCACTCCTCAGAAACTCTATACAGGGTTAACTAGACAGCACTTAATGACAACAGTTAAGCACCAAGATGTTGGTCCATTACACTATATTTCCCTACTACAGCCATTCCCTGTTTTTTGGTGTTTGAGACATTTGCTAACAGCATAAATAGACACCAGTCTATAGGAGATTTCAAAACATAGTAGACGTTAAATATTGATAAGCTAGATACCAAAAATTTGATTTTGGTAAAATGGAAAAAGAAATTTTGATTTAATAAAGTCAAATAGTGAGTGGGTTAACATAAAAAAAAAAAAAAAATGACAACAAACATTTCTCTCACAGCATTCTCTATTCAACTGGATTCAATAATTCATTGGAATGACCAAACAGAACTCAGCCATCAAACATACAGTTATGGGGTTTATTAGGGAAGTTAACACGTTGCAATTCAGTATCAGAAATGTTCAGAACATAGTTTTTTCAGTCAGGGCAGCTTCTCCTCAGGCATGCCCTACAGGCAGGTGTCTCTCCATATAGGAAATGTTACAAAGCTATTTTAGGATTGCTGATCAATGCCCACAGGACACACCTAAGCCTCAGCCTGAAGACGCTTGGCTCTCAGTTTCATGGGTTTGCAAAAGTAGCTTCCCCAATTAAATACCTGGAGACACCCCACTCTGCAAACAAGCCTCCTGCCCAAAGTCACTCAGCTTTCAGTCACAGGGTGAAGGAAGTTCAATATCCAGGGATCTGGGGTGTCTAAAGGAAATGCTCCAATCCTGGCACTTTTTGTTGCTAGTAAGATTCTCTATTCCTGCTTCTGAGATGGCTCATTTTATGCACATTAGAGTTCCAAGTTTTTGCAAATACAATTAACTCTGCTCATAACTTCTCACAACTCAATTAGATAATCCTATCAGGCTGCTAATCTCACAGTCAGCAGTTGGAAACTACTAGCTGTTCTGTGGGAGAAAGATGAGGCTTTCTGTTTCAGGAAAGACTTATAGCCTTGGAAGCCCTGGACAGGGTTGCTATGAGTTGGAACTAACTCCAGAGCATATAGTAACAATAACAACAACAACATCAGCATCTTGTTCCACCTTCTCTTACCCAGAGCCAGCAAGGCAAATATATTGTTTTGTGGAAGTTACAAGGTCATATGATGTCATAATAGACTGATCCTTCCTCTTTGTTTCTAACTTTGCATTCCAATCACCAGGAATTATCAATTCATCTTGATTGCATGTTTGATCAGTTTCAGACTGATGTTGATAGAATTCTTCAACTTCTTCATGTTTGACTTTAGTGGTTGGTGTTTAAATTTGAAAAATGGTGGTATTAACTGGTCTTCCTTGTAGGTGTATTGATATTATCCTATCACAGACAGCATTGTACTTCAAGATAGATCTTCAAATGTTATTTTTGATGATGAGTGCAATGCCATTTTTCTTGCATATATCATTCCCAGCACAGTAAATAATATGAATGTCCAATTCAAAATGGTCTATACCAGTCCTTATCAGTTTACTAATGCCTGGGTTATCAATATATATATATATATGTGTGTGTGTGTGTGTGTGTGTGTGTGTGGGTGTGTGTGTTCCTTTACAGTTTTGATGACTTCCAGTTTTCTTGCTTTCCAATTTCGTATATTCCACATTCTGATTATTGAATATTTGAAGTATTTCTTGTCCTTTTGAGTCATGCTCCTTCAGCAAATGAATTTACTGAAAGGTGTACTCCATCTACATCATTTAGGGCTATTTTACTCTGAGGAGGCAGCTTTACCCCAGCTGTATTTTGGTGCCTTCCAACCTGAGAAGTTCCTCTTCTGGCATTATACCAGACATAAGATTTTTAGTGGCTAACTTTTCAGAATGGATTCATCTCTCCTTCTTCATAGTCTATCTTAATCTGAAAACTACACTGAACTTGCCTGCTATGGATGACCCTGTTGGTTTTTGAGCAATCTGCCTCTGAGTTTAATTTTGGGAATAATAGCACACAGCTGCTGTTGATGAAATCAGAATTTCAATTATTAGTACATAAATTTTGTTGTTGTTATTGTTAAATGCCATTGAGTCGGTTCTGACCCATAGCGACCCTGTATAAGGTTTCCAAGCAGTGAATGGTGAGTTTGAACCATCAACCTTGCAATTCACACCAACTCTGCAGCCCAAGGTATTAACCCACAGTGCCACACCAGGACTTCAGTACATAATAGGCACCAATTTTATGCAAATTATGTATATCTTCTATATTTTGTAGTCAAGAGCTCCCTGCCATAGAAGGGGTATTTTCCTTATGTGCACTGTGATAAATTTTTTGTTTGTTTATTTTTTATAGCAATATTAAAAAAAAAATGACAGTGGCTCTTATGAAAAAATCTCATTGAATGAAGGAATGATTGGTAAAATAAACAGAAAGTGTACACTATTTTTGTAAAAATACAGTGCTCAACTAATGTTAGTTCCCTTTATCTCTCTCTCTCTCTTTCATTTTCTAACTCTAGCCCTTGTTGTTGTTGTTATGTGCCATGGAGTCGGTTCTGACTCATAGTGACCCTACACAGGGTTTCAGAGGCTGTAAGTCTTTATGGGAGCAGATCGCCTCATCTTTCTCCAGCAGAACCGCTGGTAGTTTTGAACTGCTGACCTTGTGGCTCGCAGCCCGATTCGTAACCACTATGCTACCAGAGCTCTAGCCGTATTGCTATATAAACCCACCTTGCTGTTGAGTCAACCCTGATTCATGGCAACTACGTGTGTCAGAGTAGAACTATACACCATAAGGTTTGCAATGACTTATTTTTCAGAAGGAGATCAGGAGGCTTTTCTTCTGATTCACCTCTGAACAGACTCAAACCTCCAACCTTTCATTTAGAAATCAAGCATGTTACCCATTTTTACCACTCGGAGATTATATACGTATATATAATTTCTAGGCAAGTCTCCTAACCTTATGAATCATAACTTTCCTTATGTATGAGAGGATTGTAGCAATGTTTGTGAAGCTTTTACCTAGAATCAAATATTTGGCAAGTTTTTAGTTACCTATAATTAGAAATTCTGAGTAAAAATCCTTTGGTTTCACCTAGGAAAGATTCAGTTAAAAGACAAAATTGTTGCTATTGTATTTAAAGTAGCTTCTTGTCTCTGCAGGAATTTAAATAACCCTAAGTGCAGGCAAAAGAACACAAATAAGGACCTAAACAGTGAAATAGCACTTGAAGCTTAGTTCTATTGTATTACTTAAAATTCCTCTAAGAATAATAGACATTAAAATAGTACAAAACTACCTAGACATTAAGGGATCATACAATATTCATTACACTGGCTAAAATAAGCCATAATATAAGCACTCAGCATTTTCTACCATAGTATACTTTAAGCAAGGCTGATAGCTTTTAGGTCTTTTCAATATAAGTTTACCAACTTTGAAGAAGATGATGCATATTATTAAAACATTATCTATGTATGTGCAAAGTCATCAGCATTTGAGGGATCTAGTAACTACCAGCCGCTCCGCGGGAGAAAGATGAGGCTTTCTACTCCCGTAAAGATTTACACCCTCGGAAACCCTATACAGGGTCGCTATAGGTCAGAACCGACTCGATGGCACTTAATAACAACAACAACAAGTAGTGTTAGGCATAGATATTTTGATTAAATTCACCATTTTGTATCCTATTCTCTATGATTATTTGATAAATCACAAAATAAAACAAGTGGAGTATGTTGGTTCTATAGGACAAGCACTGGTCTGTGAGCTACAAGGTTGGTAGTTTGAGCCCACCAGCTATTCCATGGGAGACAGTTAAGGTTTTCTGCTTCCAAATGATTTATAGCCTCTGATACCCTATATAGAATCACTATGAGTCAGAACTGACTAGAAGGCACTAACAACAACAAAACAAAGTCGATTTATTTTACTTTTAAAAATGCAGAAAATAATTGGAGAATTATTTTCTTTTGATCACTGATTAAATAACATCCAGGTACAGTTCTTTTTGGGATAGATATTATCTGCTTCCTAAGAAACTCTGGTAGTGTAGTGGTTACCAATCTGGCTGTAAACCTTAAGGTCAGCAGTTAGAAACTACCAGCCGCTTCACGGGAGAAAGATGAGGCTTTCTACTCCCGTCAAGATTTTCAGCCTTGGAAACTCTGTACAGGGTCGCTATGGGTTGGAATCTACTCGACGGCACTTAACAACAACAACATGAAAAAAAAAAAAAAAAAGAAGCAATATATTGCACATTATTTAATCCTGATTTCTTACTCTAGAATATCAAAGGGAGGAGTGTCATTATAGAAGAAACAACTGCAGTTAAATAATTTAAAATATTCTTCTATCTAAAACTAATTATGTCATAAAAAGACTGAATAATAATAAACTATTTCCTCTATTATAAAAAATTATGAACTCCTTTCATAACTGCTATTAAAATTGTGAAAATATGAAATGAACTTCCATATCTTCTATGCTTTCCATATACGGAATTGTAGTTGTAATTAAGTGCCATTGAATTAGTTCTTAGTGACCCTGAATAGGGTTTTTAAGGAGCAGCTGGTGTGTTTGAACCTCTGACCTTATCTTAAAGTACTACACCAGGGGTTCATATACAAAGTAGACATTGTAAATAACAGAAATCAGAAATATTTAGCTAATGCTTTTTAATGAGCTGTAGAATAATAATTTTAAAAAAAGGCATATAGGGTGTAGGTTCAATGTTCAGCTGGATAGACATGGAGATGATAATGATCAGAGTTTTATTTTTTGAGCTTGGTAGAACTATACTTTCTCTGGGCATTGAGTAATAAAAGAAAAGCAGAAAGGAGATTAAGATAAAGAAAATGAGTTTATCATTTAAATTATCAAAATCAGTGAAAACTATGGAGAGTTGATGATGATACTGATAGCTAGTCGAACTTAGGGAAAAGAATCAGGAGTAAGATGCAAAAGCAGTTGTAATAATCCATTTCAGAATCCAGTTCATAACTCAGCCTTCTCTCCATGCTTGTTCCTGTCCATCTTGGTAGGGTCAAGCTAACACTTCTTTACAGGATAGTTAAAACTGATCGTTATAAAAGTCCACTTTACATCTTGTTAATCAACCCATGATTATTCAAATTGAACATTCTTTTCAAGATCCCATACATTATGTGTGTGTTTATAATGAGTCCTGATGTATTGCTATGGATAAGCTCTTGAATGGCAACCACAGGTCTGCAATTCAAACCCACCAGACATGCTAGGAAAGCCTATTCACAGTCAGTATGAGTTGAAACTGTACACTGAAGAAACTGAAAAAGTGTTCTCGATTGCACACAACAATAACTGCATATGTAGAAAATAAAGTGTTAATATATACTGCTTATTGAAAAAAGATATGTGAGGAGATTCTATTTATTGTTGATATGTTGTTGGTGCTCCCTAGTTGTTTTCGACTCCTAATGACCCTATGCCCAACAGACGAAAACACTGCTGAGTCCTTTGCCAGCTTCCAAATTGTTATTTTTGAAACCATTGTTGCAACCACTTATTAGGGTCTTTCTCTTTTTGATGACCCTCCTCTTTAAGGAAGTATAACATCCTTCTGCAGAGACTGGTCCGTCTTGACAACATGTCTAACGTATGAAAGATGAAGTATCACCACACTCCCTACTAAGGAGTATTCTGGCTGTACGTCTTCCAAGACAGAATTGTTTGTTCCTCTGAAACTCCATGGTATTTTCAGCATTCTTCACCAACACCATAATTATAATTCAAGTGCAACGATTCTTGTCTCATCTTCCTTGTTCATTGTCCAACTTGCACATGCATGGCTTGGGTCAGGAACACTTAGTCCTCAGTATGATCTTTGCTCTTGAGTACTTCAAAGAGTTCTTTCCCAGCAACTTTCCTGAATGCAATACATCCTTTAATTTCTTAATGCTGCTTCCATGAGCTTTCAGTGTGGAAACAAGCAAAATAATGTCTATTAAAATTTCAATAATATCTTCATTTATCATGAATTTATTAGTACAGCTAATTTGTGAGATCTGGTTTTCTATAAATTCAGGTGCAATCCATACTGAAGGCTGTAGTCTTTGATTTTCATTACGGAGTATTTTAAGTCTTCATTCCTTCATTCCTTTCATCAAGCAAGATTGTGTCATCTGGGTACCAGAAGTTAGTAATGAGTCTTCCTCCAGTATTCATGCTACATTCTTCTTCATGTAGTTAACTTTGAGGGTTATTTGCTAAGCATACACTTAGAGTGATCATGGTGAAAGGATACACACCTAGAAAATATCTTAATTGATTTAAATCATTCAGTATCACCTTGTTTTGTTCCAATGACTGTTGCTTGGTCTATGTACAGGTTCCTCATGAGCTCAATTAAGTGTTCTGGAAGAGCCATTCTTTGCAATATTATCCATATTTTATTATGATTCCCATATAGTCAAATGACTTTGCATAATCAATAAAACACAAATAAAAAACATCCTGTAATTCTCTGCTTTTAGCCAAGATTCATCAGACCTCAGCAATGATAATCCTTGTTCCGCGTCCTCTTCTGAATCTGACTTGAATTTCTAGCAGTTTCCTGTCAATGTACTGCTGCTGCTGTTTTTAAATTATTTTCAGAAAAAAATTTACTAGTATGTGATATTAAGGATATTGTTTGATGATTTCTTCATTCCATTGGGTCACCTTTCTTTGGAATACACACAAATACAGATCTCTTCCCATTTTTTTAGTCAGGGAGCTGTCTTTCAAAAGCCTTGGCATAGGTTAGTGAGCAACTCCAGTGCTGCATCTGTTTATTGAAACATTTAAGTTGATATTCCATCGCTTTCTTTAGCCTTGCTTATTGCCAATGTATTCAGTGCAGCCTGGACTCTTTCACGCAATACAACCAGTGTTTGTTCATATGCTACCTCTTAAAGTGGTTGAGCATAGACCATTTCTTTTAGGTAGAGTGACTCTGTGTCTTCCTTCCATCTTCATTTGATGCTTCTTGCATCATTCAATAGGTTCTACATATTGTTGTTGTTGAGCTCTGTCGAGTTAATTTAATCTCATAGCTTGTCATGATCCACACAATAAAAAGCCTTTGCATAGTCAATAAAGAATAGGTAAAAATCTTTCTGGTGTTTTCAGCCAAGATTTCAGCCAAGATCTATTGGCCATCAGTAATGATATTCTTGGTTCCAAGTCCTGGTCTGAATCCAGTTTGAACCTCTGGTGGTTCCCTGTCAATGTACTGTTCCAATTATTTTTTTAGCGTTGTTGTTGTTATGTGCCATGAAGTTGGTTGCAACTCATAGCGACCCTGTACAGGGTTTCCAAGGTTGTAAATCTTTAGGGGAGCAGAAAGCCTCATCTTTCTCCCACAGAACAGCTGGTAGTTTCGAACTGCTGAACTTGAGGTTCACATCCTGATTCATAACCACTATGCTACCAGAGCTCCTTTTTTAGCGTAGTGGTTAAGAATCAGATTGCTAACCTCAAGATCAGCAGTTTGAAACTACCAGCTGTTCCATGGAAGAAAGATGAGGCTTTCTGCTCCCATAAAAAATTTACAGCCTTGGAAACCCTGTGAAGGGTCACTATGAGTTGGAACCGACTCCACAGTACTTAATATCAACAACAACAACAAAATATCACTTGCATGTGACATTAATGATACTGTCCAGTGATTTCCACATTCTGCTGGATCACCTTTGTTTGGAATGGCCACAAATATGGATCTCTTCTAATCAGTTGACCAGGTAACTCTCTTCCAAATTTCTTGGCAGAGATGAGTGAGTGCCTATAGTACTGCATCAGTTTATTTAAAGATTTCTATTTGTAGTCCATAAATCCCTGGTTCCTTGTTTTTTACCAATGTTTTCAATTAACCTCGACCTTTTCCATCATTAGCATTGGGTCTTGATTACATGCTAGCTCTTGAAACAGTTTGAATATTGACCATTTATTTTTCATACAGTGGCTATGTGTATTCCTTTCATCTTCTTTTGATGCTTTCTGCACCATTCTATATTTTACCCATAGAAACCTTCAATATTGTAACTTGAGGCTTGATTTTTTCCCTCAGTTCGTTCAGCTTGAGAAGTGCTGAACATAGTCTTCCCTTTGGTTTTCTAACTACTGGTCTCTGCACATTTCATTATGATCTTTGTCTTCTGCTTGAGCTGGTCTTTGAAATTTTCTATTAAACTTTTTCCTGCTCATTCTTTCCATTTGCTTTAGCATTTCTATACTGGAAATGAAGTTTCAGCATCTCTTTTGATATCTATTTTGGTTATTCCTTCTTTCTTGTCTTCTTAATGACCTTTTGCTTTCTTCCTGTATGATGTTCTTTATGCCATCTCACAACCCTTATGGTAGTTGGTCATTAGTGTCTAATTCATTAAAAATGTTCTTGGGATGATCTCTAAATACAGGTGGAATATGTTCAGGGTCATATTTAGGTTCTTGTAGACTTGTTTTAATTTTCTTGAGCTTCAATCTGACTTCCATATGAGTAATTGATGGTCTGCTCCACAGTCTGCCCTAACTTTCTATTGGATGATCTAGAGCGTTTCCAACATCTCTTTCTACAGAGGTGGTCAATTTGATTTCCATGTATTCCATCTGCTGAGGCCCATGTGTATGTTGCTGTTGTTAGGTGCCATCAAGTTGGTATTGACTCATAGCAACCCTATGCACAACAGAATGAAACAACCTCACAATTACTGCCACTCTTGAGCTTTTTGATGCTGCCACTTTACCAAGCCATCTCGTTGGGGTCTTCCTCTTTTTCTCTGACTCTCCACCAAACCAAACATGATATCCTTCTTCAGGGACTGTTCCCTTCTGACAGTATGCCCAAAGTATGAGTAACCCAGTTTAGTCATCCTGGCCTCCAAGAAGCACTCTGGCTGCACTTCTTCCAATGAAGATCTGTTTGTCCTTTTGGCAGCCCATGGCACATTCAATATTTACCTCCAACACCATAACTCAAAAGCATCAATTCTATTACGGTGTTCTTTATTCACTTTCCAAGTTCTGCATACGTATCAGGTGCCCTTTAGTCTTCAAGCTGTAATCTTTGCTCTTCAACCCTTTAAGAAGATCTTGTGCAGCAGATTTGCCTAATGCAATATGTCATTTGATTTGCCTAATGCAATATGTTGTTTCAATATGTCACTGGTTTACCTGTGCTTTATTGACTTCACAAAAGCTTTTGATTGCGTGGATCATGACAAGCTATGGACAACACTGTGATTATGAATATTCCAGAACACTTAATTGTGCTCATGAGAAATCTGTATTTGGACCAAGAGGCAGTTGTTCAAACAGAACATGGGAACACTGGCTGGTTTAAAATTAAGAAAGGTGTACAACAAGGTTGTATTCTTTCACCATACTTATCCAACATGTATGCTGGGCAGATAATCTGAGAAGCTGGGTTATATGAAGAAAAATGTGACATCAGGATTAGAGGAAGACTCCTTAACAGCCTGAGATATGTGGATGATACAACCTTGCTTGCTGAAAGAGAAGAAGACTTAAAATATTTACTGAT
>NW_006408609.1:11797155-11801904 GCF_000296735.1 Chrysochloris asiatica | reverse complement strand
CAGCATCAATGGGCTCAAGCGTGGCAACGATAGGATCAGACAATGTTTCATTCTGCTGTGCATAAGGTCAGTATGATTGGATACCAACTCGATGGCACCTAACAACAACAACAACAATTTTTTTGATATTCTCTGCATTCAGACAAGATCCATCTGACGTTAACACGCTATCCCTAGTTCCAAGTCTTCTTCTGAATCCGGCTTGAACGTCTGGAATTTGTCTGTCAATGTATCCTTGCAATCATGTCTGTATTACCTTTAGTAAAACTTTACTCGCATGGGATATCAAAGAGATTGTCCACTGATTTCCACATTCTGTTGAATCACCTTTCTTTGGAAAGGACACAAATATGGATATCTTTCAATCAGTTGGCCAAATAATTGTCTTCTAAATTTCTTGGCATAGATGAGTGAGTGCCTTCAGTGCCACCTCACTTTCTTGAAATATTTCGATTTTTATTCCATCAATTGCTGGTGCCTTGTTCTTTGCCAGTTCCTTCAATGAACCTTGGAATTCTTCCTTTCGTATCATTGGCTCTTGATCATATACTACTTTTGAAATGACTGAAAATCAACCATTTCCTTTTGGTACAGTGACTCTGTATTCCCTCCATCTTCTTTTGGTGCTTTCTGCATCGTTCAATAATTTGCTCAGAGAATCCTTCAATAAAGAAAGCCGAGGCTTAAAGTTTTTCTTTAATTCCCTCAGCTTGAGAATTGCTGAATGTGTTCTCCCCTTTTGGGATCTTTGCACATTTCATTATAATATTTGACTTTGTCTTCTCGAGCTGACGTTTAAATTTTTCTATTCAGCTCTTGTACCTCCTCATTTCTTCTATTTGCTATAGTATCTGTATATTGGAGAGCAAGTTTCAGAGTCTCTTCTGACATCCATTTTGATCTTTTTCTTCTTTTGTCTTTTTGATGAATATTTGTTTTCTTCTTGTATGATGTTCTTGATGTCATCTCATAACTCTTCTGGTTTTTGGCTTTAGTGTTTAACGTATCAAATATATTCTTCAGATGATCTCTAAATTCAGGTGGGATATAATCAAGGTCATATTTTGGTTCTCATGAATTTGTTTTCATTTTCCTCAGCTTCAGTCTGAATTTGCAAATGAGCAGTGGATGGCCTGTTCCAAAATCTACCCCTGGCCATGTTTTGGCTGATGATATGGAGCTTTTCCATTGTCTCTTTCCACAGATGTAGTCAATTTGATTTCTATGTATTCCATCTGGTGAGGTCCATGTATATAGTTGTCTCCTATGCTGTCTAAAAAAAAGGTATTTAGTCATCTTTTTTGTTGTTTAAAAGGAATTTCAATGAGGAAGTCATTTTCTTGCAAAATTCTATCATGTGATCTCCAGTATGATTTCTATCAATGAAGCCATATTTCCCAACTACCAATCCTTCTTTGTATCCAATCTTTGCATTCCAATTGCCAGTAATTATCAATACATCTTGATTGCCTATTTTATCAAGTAATTCTTAAGTTTCATATCACTGGCTTTAGTGGTTGGTATGTAAATTTGAATAAGAATTGTATTTACTAATATTCCTCCTCATAATCATCTGAATATTATCCTACCGTGGACAGCATTGTACCTATACGCAGATCTTGATTTTTGTTGTTGTTGTGATGATGAATATGACAGGATTCCTCTTCAATTTGTCATTCCCAGCACAGTAAACCATGTGATTGTCAGATTCAGAATTGCCAATATCACTCAACTTCAGCTTCCTAATGTCTAGGGTATCAATGTTTAAGCCTTCCATTCATTTTTGACAACTTACAATTTTACTAGATTCATACTTCATACATTCCATATTTTGATTATTAATGGATGTTTACATAGCAATTTCTCCTCATTTTAAGTCGTGTCCCATCAGCTAATGAAAGTCTTAAAAGCTTTTTAATTCATGTCATCCTGGTTAACTCTACATTGAGGAGGCAACTCTTCCCCAGTTGTATTTTGAGTGCCTTCCAACCTGAGGGTCTCATCTTCTCACACTATATCTTACAATATTCTGGTATTCATAATGCTTTAATATTCAATAATCTGGTGCTATCTGTGGTCTTCTGCTAGTCATAAGGTTTTCAGTGACTAAATATAAAGAAGCAGTCTATCTCTCCTTTCTATTCTTTCTTAGTCTGTCTCAGCTGCAACCTGTTCACATGGGTGACCCACTGGTGTTTAAAATACCAGTGGCATAGCTTCCAGAATCACAGCACAGTCAAGTCATCAGAGTAGGACAAATTAATAAATGAGTGTTGGATGTAGAACAGAACAATAACACTTAACAACAAATATATATATATATATATATATATATATATATATATATATATACACACTATACTTAACAACAGCAACATATGTATGCATATATGTATGTATATACATATATGTATGTATACACACATATATATGTTATTGTTAAGTGCCATTGAGTCAGTCCTCACTCATAGCGACCCAGTATATGATTTCTGAAAAGCAGCTGGTGAACTTGAACCTTGAGGTTCAAACTGACCTTCTTGTCCAGCACATTAACCCACAGTGCCATACTAGGACATCATATATGCTGTTGTGGTTGTATTCCATCCAGTGAGGTGCATGTGTATAACTAGTATTATGTTGTTTTAAAAAAAGTTATTTGCAATGAATAAGTCATTGGTCTTGCAAAATCCTGTCATGTGATTTCAAGCATCATTTTTATCACTAAGGCCACACTTCCCAACTACTGAGTTTTCCTCTTTGTTTGCAATCTTTTCATTCCATTCATCAATTATTGCATGTTATTTATATATATCTAGGAGTCCTGGTATGGTGTTGTGGGAAAATGTACTGAACTGCAAAGTCGGTTTGAATTTCAAGATTAGTGGATTCAAAGTCACCAGTCACTCTATAGTGAAACTCATAGTGAAACCAGTCACTCATAGTGAAACCCTATAAAGGATCACTATGAGTCAGAACTGACTCGACAGCACTTAACAACCACACATGCATATGTTGTTGTTCAGTGCTCTTGAGTTGGTACCTTGTGCTTCAAAGCATCCTTGCAGCCCAGTGCATTAACTCACTATGCCACAGCAGGACTCCATATATAGATATGTAGAGTCCTGGTGTGGCACTGTGGAAACTGGACCCAAAACTTTATTTGAACTAAAAGGTTGATTGTTGAAACTCATCAGCCACTCCTTGGAAACCCTATACAGGGTCTCTGAGTCAGAACTGGCTCAATAGCACTTAACATATATATATATACTGTCATATATATTCACACCTATCTATCTATCTATCTATCTCTATCTATCTATCTATCTATCTATCTATCTATCTATCTATCTATCTATCTATCTATCTATCTATCTATCTATCATCTATCTATCTATAGATAGATAAGTGTGAACATATATACCGAGTATATATGTATATATTGGTAGAGGTGATAAGTGCTGTTGAGTTATTTCTGACCCTTAGAGACCCTGTATGGAGTTTCTGAGGAGCAGCTGCTGAGTTTGAATCACTGAACTTGTAGTTAACAGTATAATACTGTGTCTCACAGGATTTTTGTAAGAGACAGAGCTTCTATTAAATTTATTCACTGCTCTTGCTCTTAGAGAGGCATTTCTTACAACTTCTGTAACTTCAGAATCCATTCTCTGAGTTATCTTATTTTTCAGAATTCCAGTTGGAATCTGCGTTCTTACACTGCTCAGGAATGAGTTCTAAATTACAGCACTCTTCAAGATCCTGGACATTTTGGTGTAATTTAATATTCTTTTGTTGAAAATGAAGTCAATTTTTGGCTGTCTTCTTTAAGAAACTAAAACAAAAAGAGTCATCAAATATGCTCTGTTAGATTGCACAAGCTATTATGTATGAAAGAGTAAACCCCATCAGTAGGCATGGAGATCACCTGGAATTTCCAGATGGTTCCTCAGAATGGGGGTTTTCAAAAGACCATTTATAGACATATGTGTCTGGTTTGAATACTTAGTCTTCATGGTCTTTAATCATATAGCATTATGTGAAATGCCGCTGACTGAATGGCTTGATGGAGTGTTGGAGCCTGTGGAGTTTCCAGGCTCCTGACCACCACCAAGGTCTGTAGCCACTGAGAATGTGGTCCTGAGTAGCCTGATTCTTGCTCCATGAAAAACAAAAAACAAGGGAGGTGAGAATCAGACTTCACTATATAGAGGCTTAGAGAGCTCTGTTATCAAATGAATGAGGGAGAGAACAACATATGGGTGGGCAAAGAGTACACCCAGGATAAGAGAAACACCTATAGTACTATTATACGATTGCTATTCTTTTCCTACTTGTTTGCAGTAGCAAAGATTTTTTTCTCTCAAAATACATTCAAATACAAAGCATATGCTTTGATTTTTAATTCTTGGTAGTCTAAGTTATACCAATATTATCAGTGGTGGAAGTTCATAATATAGCTCTACACATGGACAAGGCTTATGAATATAATGAAGAAGAAAAGCTAGTAGTAGTTCATGTTTTAATGCACCTGAATTACATAGGAAGTAATTTAGCATTGTTGTTGTTGTTAAGTGTCATCTATTCGATTCTGACTCATGGAACCATATATAGAGTTTCTGAGGTGCAGCTGATGGGTTTGAATCACTACCTTGCATTGCCAATTAAAATGTCCGGATATTGAGTACCCACTGTCTCATTTAGCTAGACAAAGTTCCTTAATTTCTCTGTACTCCAACACTCTCACTGACCTTG
>NW_006408609.1:11789542-11796990 GCF_000296735.1 Chrysochloris asiatica | reverse complement strand
ATAGGGTCACTATGAATCAGAACTGATTCAATGGCACATAACAACAGCACTCTTTAATGAAGTTCGGTGCCTAAGGGGTGCAGTAATTACTAATAAAAAAATTTGCAATTGGAACCCACCAGTCACTCAAAGGGGAGAAAGATCTAGCAGTCAGTTTCCACGAAGACGTAGAACTCTTCGGAAACCTTATACAGCTTCACCATGAGTCGGAACTCACTTGGATTTAACAATAAACTTATCTATTATGGAGTCCTGGTGTGGCACTCTAGAACAAACACTAAGCTGGTAAATGCAAGGTTGGCAGTTCAAATCCATCAGCCACTCGTTGGAAACCCTGAATAGGTTCACTCTGAGTCAGAACAGATTCTATGACAATAACAACAAAAACAAAAATATAATTTATTATGTTAATAATCATATCATGCTTGTGAGGAAGGTGGTGATACTTCAGCCTCAGAACTTGACATGGTAATCTGTGTATAGGAATGATTTGTTTTGTATGGGTTGATAGTTGATAATCAGTATTCATCCATTTGGCATGCAGCTTTTCTGTCACCATATATATCACAAAAAGGAACTGTTGATTCCCAGACCTCACTTGTGATACTTCAGAGAATCTCTTGATGGAAATATCTCTTGTTTGTTCTTTTAAGATTACAAGTTTCATACAATGACTTTTCTCTTCCATTTACTGGGGTCAGCATGCTTGGTTGTTGTTGCTGAAATCAGGGAAAGAAAGTAATACATGGGGCAGTGCTAGCCATTTTGGCAGGATACTTTTTTTAGCCCACTTGGCTGTGAACAATATTCTGAGTTTGGAAAGATCTGCCTGCTTTTTCCTTTATAGAGAGACTATGGGGAATGAGTCTTGTAAAATAACTTGGAAAAATAGGCCATGGATTAACAAATAATGAGAGTTGCATGGCCTACATTCAGGAAGTTGCTGGCTGAAGAGTGAAGGACAGCTTGAGACTCCTTCTGATAGATTTTGAACTAATTGTCCTCTAAAATATGTTCTGTTTAAAATAGAAGATGGTGAGAGGAGTGATGGGGGAGAGCAAAAGCTCATTATATAATATTAAATCCTAAAAAGCAAATAAACATTATACAGATATAGAAGTCTCATGTACCCCAAAACATATTAGCAATGTACATAATCCTCATGTAAGGCAGTGAAATGTGATAAGGTATGGATTTGACCTTGTCCCCAATGCTTCCTCACTTGAGACAAACCAAAATCTTTTCTTGTTATAGTAGGACTTCAAATGGCCATATAATATCCTTTTTTTTGCTATGTTAATCTCCCCCAAATCACACATCCTATAAATCTGCTTATTCCAGATCATCTACTATTTAATTTTTCTCTTTCTTGTTTACTTTTTCACACAGTGAGGAAGTTCAGACATGGACTGTATGCAGTGTTTCCCTCTGCCTTCCCCAATGAAGTCTGAAAGTTGTCTAACCTGCCAGTCACTGTTTGTCATTTTGGTTTAGAATTCAAGGGATGAGAGGTGCTGGAATATCATTGATCTCAACAGGCAGCTGATCAGATGACTCAGCGTCTCCTCAAGAAACATTGCTCTGGAAATGAAGCACTCCCTTCATTCACTGGTTAACACAAAAGGACTTAAACATTCTCTGTGCATCCTTTTCTTAACTCCTTGTCTGCCTGCACTGATTGTGATGGTTACTTGCCATGTGTCCATTTTGAAATAATGCCATCTAGAACTGTTTATGGAGCTATTCATAGATAAAAGCAACATCAAGCCTTACGGCATCACTTCCTTTTCTGTATTCTGTGACATTCTCATCTCAGTAGACTGTGTCTGGCAGCTGAACAATGAATGAGACCCTGCATGTGTCAGAGAGATGGATGATTCTGCAGTGTCTGTGTCTCCACTATGACTCTCTGAGCTCCTGCTGAACCTCACCTAGGGATATAAGATTCTGTGCCACTGAATTAAGAAGGCACACCTCCGCCTTTGAAGACATGTCTTGTTTTCTCATATTCCAAAGTACATTAATAGAAATAATGACACACATCAGATACTTTGTACTTCATTGTAGGTATTGTACTTTCATGATAAACATTCCTGACAATAGGACTCTTTGTTTATGTTTTCCTGTGCTGTTTTTTTTTTTTTTTCCAAAGCCAAAATAATGGAACTTCTACTTTATTTACCACAGGAAATAGTTCTTTATATGCTTTTCTTTCCTTTCTTAACTTGACTGGTATGGGGAAATACTAATTGCAGAGGATATTCATGATTTCCTCTTCCTTGTGTGTAAGGCGCTCTGATAACGTAGTGGTTACAAATCGGGCTGCTAACCTCATTGTCAGCAGTTCGAAACTACCAGCTGTTCCATGAGAGAAAGTTAAGGCTTTCTACTCTCGTAAAGGTTTATAGCTCAGAAACCCTGTACAGGGTCACTATGAGTTGGAACCGACTCCACGGCACATAACAACAACAACAACAAAATTCCTTTTGTGGAGTCTTGGTGTGGCACTGCAGGATTAAGCATTAGACCACAAGATAAGTTTGAGCTGCAAAGTTAGCTGTTCAAACCCACCAGCTGTTCCTATTGTTGTGGTCATTGTTGTTGTTATTAGGTGCCATCAATTCAGTACTAACTAATAACAATCCTATGGACAACAGAACAAAACATTTTCTGGTCCTGTGCCAACCGCACAATCATTGCTATGTTTGAACCTGTTGCTGCTGCCACTGTGTGAATCCATCTCATCGGGGGTCTTCCTCTTGTTCTCTGACCCTACACTTTACCAAATACGATATCCTTCTCCAGGGACTTGTCCCTCTTGATAATATGTCCAAAATATGAGAGAGAGCATTCTGGCTGTACTTTTTCCAACATAGATTTATTTATTCTTTTTGCAGTCTATGGTACTTTGAATATTCTCCTCCAATGCCATAACTTAAGTGTATCAACTCTTCTATGATCTTCCTTATCTACTGCCAAGCTTTCACATGTTATTAAAAATGCCAAGTCTTGGGTCAGGTGTACCTTAGTCCTCAAACTGACATGTTTGCTTTTGAACATTTTAAAGAGGTCTTGTGCAGGAGATTTGCCTAATACAATATGTCATTTGATTTCATGACAGTTGCTTCCATGAGTGTTGATGGTTGATCTGAGAAAAACGAAGTCTTTGATGACTTAAATCTTTTCTTTATTTATATGGATTTTTATTGGTTACATAGTGAGGATTTTTGTTTTCTTTACATTGAATTGCAACCCATACCAAAGGCTTTGGTCTTTGGTCTTCTTCATTAAATGTTGTCAGTCCTCTTTGCTTTCAGAAAACAAGGTTGTATCATCTTCATATTGCAGGTTGTTAATTAGCCTTCCTTCAATTCATTTGCCACCATTTTCTTCAAATAATCCAGCTTCTCTTATGTGCTCAGCATGCGGATCAAATAAGTATGGTGAAAATATGCACCTCTGGTGCACACACCTTTTCTAATTTTCAACCATTAAATGTTCTCTTGTTCTGTTCAAACTACTGCCTCTTGGTCTGTGTAAAGGTTCCTCATGACCACAACTAAGGGTTCTGGAATACTTACTTTCTGCAATGTTGTCCACAGCTTGTCATGATCTACACAATTGAAAGCCTTTGTGTAGTCAATAAAGCACAGGTAAACACCTTTTTGGTATTCATTGTTTTCAGCCAAGATCCATCTGACATTAACAATGATATCCCTTATTCCACGTCTTCTTCTGAACCCAACTTGAACCTCTGGAGGTTCTCTGTCAATGTATAGTTGCATCAATTTTGAATTATCTTTATTAAAATTTTATTTTATGAGATATTAATGATATTGTCTGATGACTTCCTCATTCCACTGATTCACTTCTCTTTGGAATGGGCACAAATGTGGATCTCTTCCAGTCAGTTGGCCAGGTAGTTGTCTTTCAAATTTCTTGGCATAGATGAGTGAGTGCCTCCAGTGCTTCATCAGTTTGTTGAAGGATTCTAATTTTTATTCCATCTTTCTCAGTGCCTTGCTCTTTGCCAATTCCTTTAATGCAACTTGGACTTTTTCCTTCATTATCATTGACTCTTGATTATATGCTATATCTTCATGTGGTTGAACATTGATGATTTCTTTTTGGTACAATGACTCTGTGTATTCCTTCCATCTTCTTTTGATGCTTTCTGTATCATTCAGTAGTTTTTCCATAAAATCTTTCCACATTGCAAATTGAGGCTTGAATTTTTTTCTTCAGTTCCCTCTGTTTGAGAAATGAACATATTTTTCTCTTGTGATTTTTTTAACCCCAGGTCTTTAAATATTTTGTTATAATATTTGGTTTTCTCTTTTTGAGCTGATCTTTAACATTTTCTACTCAGCTTTTGTACCTCCTCATTTCTTCCATTTGTTTTAGAAGCTCTACACTAAAGAACAAGTTCCAGAGTCTCTTCTGACACACTCTTTGGTCTTTTTTTTTTTTTTTTCTTGTCTTCTAAATGACCTTTTACTTTTTTTTTCCCATATGACATTCTTGATGTCATTTTACAACTCTTATTTAGTGTCTCATGCGTCAAATCTGTTCTTCAGATGATCTGTAAATTCAGATGGGATATGTTCAAAGTCATATGTTGGCTCTTGTGGACTTGTTTTAATTTTCTTCAACTTCAACCTAAACTTGCATATGAGCAATTGATGAACTGTTCCACAGTCTGGCACTGGCCTTGTTTAGCTGATAATATGGAACTTTTCAGTCATCTCTTTCTATATAGATGCAGCCAACTTAATTTCTGTGTATTCCATCTAATAAGGGCCATGTTGTTTAAAGAAGATATCTGCAATGAAAATTCTATCATGTGATCTCATGGTTCTCTTAGGAAATCCTATACAGGGTTGCATGAGTCAGAATCAACTCTATGGTACTTACAGAAAATGACATTTCCTTGTGTAATGGACTGTGAACCACAAGGTTGGCAGTTCAAACCCACTAGCTGCTCCTTGGAAACCCAACAGAGGGTTGTTATGAGTCAGAAATGACTTGAGGTTTCTTAACAGCAACAATAATTTCCTTTTCAGGTCTGTGGTCAGGTCATATGAGGAAAGCCTTTTCTCATCTAAATTGACTTTTTTCTTTCCACATGTAATAAATTCTAAACCATGCACAAATGTGCCACTTAGGAACATTTTGTTATGAATTATTAGAAAGGATCTTAGTGTTTTCAAGGACACTCAGACCCATTTGAGCAATAGTTTTTTGTTTTGTTTTGTTTTTTATATGTGAGATGAGCCAAAGGACTAACAACAATGGCTGCTCTATCTTGTCTTCAGCCAGTTTCACAGGTATGTGACTTATGCCATTACACATGTCTGCACTTAGAAAGGAACTCAACTTGGTTTAATATTCCATTATTTTCCTGTGAAATTATTAATAATTGATAAACAAGAACCAATCAGTAACTCTCCAGTAGATTTTTCTTATGGTAACTGCATGTGTGTAGAACTGTGCTCCACAAGGTTTTGAATGACTGCTTTTTCAGAAGTATATCACTAAGCCTTTCCAAAAGAAGATATGTATTCATCTTGCATGAACCTAAGAAATAATGTAGCTGAGCCTATTGTTAAGCATCCCTTTATACTTTGTAAATAATAACAGTTGTCTAGAAAAGAACTTTGCTTTTTAGTTTTGACTGAATTATGATTGCTACATATATCAAGGTAGATAT
This sequence comes from Chrysochloris asiatica, assembly GCF_000296735.1. NCBI lineage: Eukaryota > Metazoa > Chordata > Mammalia > Afrosoricida > Chrysochloridae > Chrysochloris > Chrysochloris asiatica. Next base: position 11,791,280 of record NW_006408609.1, on the reverse strand, counting down.
AAAGACACAAAAGTAAACAATGAGAAAGCCTTGCTCACTCCATATGAAGGGTTACATTGGAAGTTGCTCTAAGAAACTGTTGAAGAGTTCTTGGACCCCTTAGCCAAATTGAGAGTCTAAAAAGGATACAGAGGAAAAATGTGTAAAGACATATCTTTGGAGAGAGCAATTTCCTTGCTTAATGGATACACACCTAACTTTTGCCTCTGAAAGCTATAGCAAACTGTAGCTTAAACCCAACTTATACTTGGACACTCTGGAAATTAAAAGGAGTGATAAGTAGAAAATCAAAGGGAGTGTCTATAGTTTGTTGTACACAATGGGAGGATGCAGATGTTGATGTGGGTCATTTAAATTACATTACACGGGCTTGCCTGTTGCTGTGATGCTGGAAGCAAAGCCACTGGTGTTCCAAATATGAGCAGGATAACCTATGGTAGACAGGATTTAGCAGAGCTTCCAGACTAAGAGCAGACTAGGAAGAAAGAACAGGAAGTCCACCTCTGAGGGGTTAGCATCTGAAAACCTTAGGAATAACAGCAAAATATTGCTTGATATAGTGCCTGAAGATGAACGTCTCAGGTTGGAAGATATTCAAAATATGACTGGAAAACAGCTGTCTCTTCAAAGTAGAGTACACCTTAGTGACATGGACAAACAAATATTTTCTGGATCTTCATTTGCTAATGGGACACAACTCAAAATGGGAAGAAACAGCTGCAAATAACCATTGATAATTAGGATGTGAAGTGTACATAATATTAACCTAGGAAAATTGGAAGTTACAAAAAATGAAAGAAAATGTTCATGGAACAAGCAGTTAAGAATCAAACAGCGTACTGCATTGTGAAAATCTGCTACACAAGATCTCTTTAATGTGTTCAAAAGCAAATATTTTACTTTGTGAAATAAGAAGTAGCTGATCCAAGTCATATTTTCAGTCACTTTATATGCATGTGAAAACTGGACAAGGAACAATGAAGACTAGTGAAAAATATGTGCATTTGAATTATGGTGTTGGTAAAGAATATTCAAAGTACTATGGACTGTCAGAAGGACAAACAAAATTGTATTGAAAGAAATACAGCCAGCATACTCCTTGGAAACAATGATGGCAAGATTTTGTCTCATGTACTATGGCATATGATCAGGAGGAACCAGTCACTAGAAAAGGGCATCATGCTTGGTCACTGAAAATGTGCAAGACCACCAATGAGATGAATTGACACCATGGCTGCAAGAATGGTTTCAGACATAGCGATGACTGTGAGAATGACAAAGTACTGAACAATGTTTTATTTTGTTGTCCATGGGGTTGTCTTGAGTCAAAACCAATTTGGTGGCTTGATGGCGGATAGGGTAGAGGTGCAGTGAAGTTCACCATCAGCAAGACCACAGAATACCAGGCAAAGCAGATCCAGGGCAGAGCTCTAACACTAGGAACCACATAGCTAGGAATATTTTAAGAGTTTGAAGGCTTATAGCTAGTGGAACTTGAAGCTGAAGTAAGAAATCATGTACTTTTGAATCTGCAGGGCTTGGAGGACAGAACCAGCATCTTGGGTGAGACCAAATGTCATGACCAAGGTGGGGGAGCAGAAAAACCATGGAAAAACGCCATAGGAACCTTGGAGCAAAGATGAGCAATATACTTTGTCGGTTTTGCTTTGTTCTGATTTTTTTTGGGGGGGGGTAGGTATCTGGTCATTGGCCCCTCCACTGTTTGTGCACCTCCATT
>NW_006408609.1:11786972-11788692 GCF_000296735.1 Chrysochloris asiatica | reverse complement strand
GAAGGAGGGCAGGCCTTGGAAATGCCTGAGAAGGAATTCAGAAAAATGATTATAAAATGTTTCAAAACACTTTACAATGGAGTTGAGGAAGAAGTCAGGAAAGCACTACAGGAACAATCAAATAAGATAGATACAACACTGGAAACAATTCAAAACCTACAGAAAGAGGTTCAACAGATCAATAATAGAATGTCAGAAATAGACAATACTCTGAAAGGGCAAGGGAGTAGAATAGAAGAGAAGGAAGGTAGAATCAGTGATCTGGAAGACAAATCTCTCAATACCACTAAGAAAGAAGAGTAACATAAAAAAGGGTATAAAAATCTAAAGAAGGTCTAAGAATCATGTTGGACAACATGATGAGGAATAACTTAAGAATTATCAGCATTCCAGAACAAGAAGAATCACACAAGTCCACAGAGGAAGTAGTTGAGAAATGCTGAAATAAAATTTCTTTAGCATCATGAAAAGTGAAAAGATAAGCATTCAAGAAGCTCAATGAACCCCAGGAAGGATAGACCCCAAAAGAAAATCACCAAGACATATCATAATCAGGCTCTCCAAAATCAAAGATAAGAAGATACTGCTGAAAGCAGCTAGGGAAAACAGAAGTGTTGCATACAAAGGCAAGCAAGCCAGATTAAGTTTGGATCTCTCAGCAGAAACCATGCAAGAAAGAAGGCAATGGAGAGACATATATAAAACCCTGAAAGAAAAAATTCGCCAGCCAAGAATCCTTTATGCAGCAAAGCTATCAATCAAATACAACAGTGTAATCAAAACATTCCATGATAAACAGAAGCTAAGGGATTTTTCCAAAGCCAATTCTGTGCTACAAAACATCCTAAATGGAATTCTGTGGACTGAGAACCAAGAAGAATAGACAACAACCAGAGATTGACATACGTGGCAGCACCTCCCAGAAGTAAATTGACAGAAGGAAGAGTCGAGAACAGGACAAAACTAAAAGAACAAACTCAGAGAATCTGGGAGGTCAGTCCATAATCAAAACAATTACAATGTAAATGAAGGTAAACACATAGAAACAGAAAGCCAGATGGTGAGAAGGTCAGGTAGATTACAGGATAAAATAGACGGCATTAAATGGAGAGAAAAGTTAATGCACTATAATGCAACTCCAAAGAAAATTAACACTTCACAACATACAAAGAAAATGAAAATCCAAGAACATGGAAACACTAAAACTATGAGGAAACTCACAAGAAAGAACACAAAAAGCATGAACTCAACAAAGGAAGACACACAGAACAAAGCAGCAACACCACAGAAAAACAAACCTAATGGCAGCAATTAATCCATACATATCGATACTTCCACTGAATGTAAATGGATTAAATGCACCTGTTAAGAGACGGAAAATGGCAGAATGGATAAGAAAACAAGATCCTTCAATATGCTGTCTGTAAGAGACACATCTCAAACACAGAGACAAAAACAGATTAAAAGTTAAAGGATGGGAAAAACTATACCAAGCTAATTACAATAAAAAAACAAACAGGTGTGGCAGTACTAATCTCTAACAAAATAAACTTTAAGGCAAAACCCAGCATAATAGATAAAGATGGACATTATCTCATGATTAAAGGGACAATTGAACAAGAGGACATAACCATAATAAATATCTATGTTTCCAATGAAAGAACTCCAAAATATATAAAGCAAATTCTAATAGATTTGAAGAAAGAAATAGATGAATCTA
>NW_006408609.1:11780995-11781709 GCF_000296735.1 Chrysochloris asiatica | reverse complement strand
CCCTGTGGTTGGTTGATGATGCATAAAGGGGATTGTAACCATGGCAATGAAATGATATACAATAGGATGAATGTAAAGCTAATGTTCTCCCATATATGCTATTACAAAATTCACAATAACACTTAAAAATAAATGTTACAGGTTTTATTCTATCCAGTGGCTGCATAGAAGAAAATCAAAGCAAACAAATTCTGAATTTATTAGTCATTGAAAACCCTACACAAAAAGTTCTACTATGACACAAGTGGGTTGCCATGCATCAGCAGTGATTCAAAGTCAAGTGGTTTAGAATTACTTTAGATTATATGAGTTCTCTGTTGAGCTTGCTGGGATATGAGGAAAAATTGTGGAGATGTTCAATCCATTTATAGGATATAAGACAAGAATCTTAAGTCTCTGAAAGAGAGATGTATCTGATGAGGCCAAGGCAATCGTGGGAGACAGGTTTCAAAGAAGACAATGTTAATAATCTGCATAGCTTCATACTAACAACTTTCAACTATGACTATTGCAGAACCAGAAAGCGTAAAGGCACAAATTATCTCTCATGGTTTTAACCTGAGATGTAGTTTAGGAGGAGAAAAAATAGTAATTTTGGTGAAAAGAACCAGAAAGAATTCTTTCAACATTTTAGGTCCTAGCCAGAAACAGTTAGTAGCTGGCTGAGGGGTCAGGTTTGAGTTTTTGACTACTATATAAGTCTGAATATTGTTG
>NW_006408609.1:11779300-11780430 GCF_000296735.1 Chrysochloris asiatica | reverse complement strand
CCTTAGTCCTCAAGATGGCCTTCCTTATTCATTGTCCAGCATTCAGATGCATGCAAGGCAATTGAAAACACTATGGCTTAGATCAGGAGCATCTTAGTCTGCAAGATAACATATTTGTTTTTCTAACAATTTAAAGAGGTCTTTTGCATCAGATTTGTTCACTGTAATACATTGTTTCATTTCTTGATTTCCACTTCCATAGACATTGATTGTGGATGTAAGTAAAACTAAGTTTTTTGACAACTTCATATGGCTTCACAAATATTGTATTACTTACTCGTTACATGAAGCATGAGTTATACGCGCTTCCCATTTTCTGCAAGAGGAAAATGAGGTCAGGGTTCTAGTAAGTAGCCTGATATAATATGGGTATGTCTTCTCTTCCTGACTCCAAAGTTTGTTCAGTTTATTAATTGTTATAGAAAGATGAAGCTTACCTAGTTTTTTCTTTCAGGAGTAACATTGTTGTTAAAATACGTAAGAAGATTCTCCTAATTAATTAGCATGTAATAGGCATGAAAACTAACAAACAAATAAAAAATATTAGCTAGTGCAGTCTTCTCAAGAGCTTACAATATATTTGTTAGGAGAAAATAACACTTAGGACAACTGCCATTTATAGCAGAATGACCAACAGTTTGATACTCACTGGAAGTGAAATAAAAGTGTTAGAGAGAGGACTTTTCTCTCCTGTGCCTTCAAATGTTTAGAGAAGACTTCATTAAAATGTGAATAATTAACAATTACTTTATTTAAATAGCTTAAAAAGGAAATAAAAGCACCAAGTGTGGGAAGGGCAGCACAAGAAATTTTACAGAAATAACTGACAAAAGGAGAAGTAAGAAAATAATTCATTTTGAAAAAGTATTTTTCTAGAATAGTTGAAGATACATTAAGACTACAGTATATATAGAAAGAACTGTAGTCAGAATAAATGTATGTGAACATGATGGAGTAGGAAACGAGAGACCATGTTAAATTCTCCATCAGGAGATTAAGCAATAAACAATGGATTTTATAAATATTTGTCTGAGTGTCAACATTGGCTGGGTTGGAGTGGAAGAGAAAATAGACTAGTGAGCATTACAAGAAGCAAGCTACTGTTGCACTGTGTTGTTGTTGTTGTTGTT
>NW_006408609.1:11776013-11778010 GCF_000296735.1 Chrysochloris asiatica | reverse complement strand
AGTGAAAGAATACAACCCTGGTGCATATCTTTCCTGAGTTTAAATAATTCAGGGTCTCCTGTTCTTTTCAAACAATAGACCTATTGGTCTAGGTTCGGGTTCCTGCCTCATGACCACAATTAAGTGTCCATAATACTCATTCTCCACAATGTTTGCCATAGCTTGTCATGATCCACACAGTCAAAACGCATAGTAAATAAAGCACAGGTAAACATATTTCTGGTATTTTCTGCATTCAACCAAGATCCATCAGCTATCAGCAATTATTTTCCTTGTTCCACGTGCCTGTATGAATCCAACCTGGACCTCTGATAGCTGTCTGTCAATGAATTGCTGAACCAATTTTTGAATTATCTTTATCAAAAATATACTTGCATGCAATGTTAATAATATTGTCCAACGATTTCCACATTCTAATGGTTCACCTCTGTTTGTAATGGGAACAAATATAGCTCTTTTCCAAATAGTTGACAGGTAGCTCTCTTCCGAATTTCTTGGCATAGATGAGTGAGTACAAACATTGCTGCAACATTTGTTTAAAGATTTCAATTTGTATTACATCAGTTCCAGGAGGCTTGCTCTTTGACAACACCTTCAGTGTACTTTGGATTTCTTCTCTTAATATCAATGGCTCTTGAATATATGCTACGTTTTAAAATTGTTGAATACAGATTATTTCTTTTTGGTACAGTGACTGTGTACTCCCACCATCTTCTTTTGATGTCTTCTGTATCATTCAATATTTTGCCCATAGAATCTTTCAGTATTGCAAGTTGAGGTTTGCATTTTTTCTTCAGTTATTTCACCTTGAGATATGGTGGCATATTCATTATAATATTTGACTTTGTCTTCTCAAGCTGTCCTTTGACGTTTTCTGTTCAGCTGTTTTACCTACTCATTTCTTGCATTTGCTTTATCATTGCTTTGCAGGAGAATAAATTTAAGGGACTCTTCTGACATCCACTTTTATCTTTTCCCTCCCTTTTTCCTTAAGAGTGTTTTCCTTTCTTACTGTATGATGTTCTTAATGTCCTCTGTCAACTCTTTTCATAGTTTTTCATCAGTGTCTAAAGCATCAAATCTGATCTTTAGATGATCTCTAAAATTAAGTGTCAGACTGTGGAACAGATCATCAATTGCTCATTTGCAATTTCAGGCTGAAGATGAAGAAAAATTAAACAAGTCTCACACAAATTTCTTTTGTTTGGCTTGTTTGAATGATTTCTTAAAGACTCCTTTCTTTTGATGCATTTTCTAGAATAGTAGGATGTCTTATTGAGATAAGAATATTGAGCCTTGAATGCCTTCCCACACCCTTCCCCACAACTGCACAAAGTCTAACTGAGCTTTGGAACAGGAAAACATTTTATTTTTACTTCATTATGGAATATTCAGTTTCCATCCTCAAGGGTTATAGTTTATTATAAATAATGAAATATAGGAGTCTTAGTTAGGTGATGTAGGAAAAGCACTGAACTAGAAACTCCAAGGTTGGGGGCTCAAACACACCAGCCACTCTTCAGAATCCTTATTAAGGATTGCTATGCATCAGAACCAACTCAATGGCACTTAACAGGAAAACAACAATGAACTATAAATGTATCATTAGAATAAAATGTTTATTTACCTTCTTACTTTCAAAAACACTTTGCTTCTGCACATATTTCCAGATAATTACATACTTGGGAGTATAAAACACACATACATGATTTCTTCAGGGATATATATCTAGAATAAATATATTCAGCCATCACAAACTTGAATTAGTAATAGATATAATTAGTGATTTGGTAGAAATAAAAAAGATCTCAGGAACATCATAAGAGTTTGATGTTCCTGAGATCTTTTTAATAGATGTTATTGTTAAGTGTCACTGAATGAGTTCCACCTCATTGTTGTTGTTGTTGTTAGGTGCCGTCAAATTGGTACCAACTCATAGAGACCCTATGCACAACTTCACAATCACTGCTACATTTGAGCCCATTGTTGTTGCCACT
>NW_006408609.1:11772997-11774368 GCF_000296735.1 Chrysochloris asiatica | reverse complement strand
TATATTGGAGAGAAGTTTTCAGAATCTCTTCTGACATCCATTTTGTTCTTTTCCCTCTTTTCTTATCTTCTTAATGACCTTTTGCTTTCTTCCTGTATGCTGTTTTTGATGTCACCCACCAATCTTTTGGTCTTCACTCTTTAGTGTCTAATGCATCAAATCTGCTCTTAAGATGATCTCTAAATTCAGGTGGGATATTTACAAGGTCATATTTTGGTTCTTGTGGACTTTTTTAATTTTTAATTTTCTTCAGCTTCAGCCTAAACTTGCATATGAACAATTGGTGGTCTGTTCCACAGTCTGTCCCTGGCCTTGTTTGGGCTGAGGATATGGGACTTTTCCACTGTCCCTTTCCACAGATGTATTCAATTTGATTTCTACATTCCATTTTGTGAGATCCATGTGTATAGTCATCTTTTAAGATGCTTAAAAATGTGTTTATAGTGAATAAGTCATTGGTCTTTTAAAATTATATAATGCATTCTTCAGCATAGTTTCTATTACCAAGGCCATATTTTCCAACTACTGATCTTTCCTGTTTGTTTCCAACCTTTGCATTCTATTCTCCAATGTTTATCGATACATCTTTTGCATGTTTGATCATTTTCAAACTGAAGAAGTTGGTAGAATTCTTCCATTTTGTTATCACTGGTTTTAGTGGTTGGTGTGTAAATTTGAATAGTAGAGGTATTAACTGGTCTTCCTTGTACACATGTGGATACTATCCTATCACAAACAGCATTGTACTTCAAGACAGATCTTGATTATGCTCTTTTTGATGATGAATGTGATGTCATTTCTCTTCAATTTGTCATTACTAACATAATAAGTTGTGATTGGCAGATTCAAACTAGACAATATCAGTCCTTTTCAGCTCATTGATGCCTAGGATATCAATGTTTAAGTTTTCGATTTCATTTTTTATTATTTCCAATTTTCCTAGATTCATATTTTGTACATCCCATGTTCCAATTATTACTGGATAATTACAGCTATTTACTTCCGTTTTTAGTTGTGCTCCATCAGCAAATTAAGGCCATAAAGTCTTTATTTTATTTGGGTGTTGTTTTTGTTGTTAGGTGACATCAAGTGGGTACTGACCCATAGTGACCTTATGGACAGCAGAAAGAAACACTGCCCCATCCTGGGCCAACCTCACTACTGTTGCCACACTTGAGTCCATTGATGCTGCCACCTGGCCAATCCATCTCACTGGGGGTCTTCCTCTTCTTCTTGGAACCTCAACCTTACCTAACATGATATCTTTTTCTAGCAACTGGTCCTTCCTGCCAATATGTCCGAAGTATGAGAGAAAGTTTGTCCACCCTGGCCTCCAAGGAGCACTCTGGCTGCACTTCTTCCAAAACAGAT
>NW_006408609.1:11767664-11771462 GCF_000296735.1 Chrysochloris asiatica | reverse complement strand
GCTCCTCATTTCTTCCATTTGCTTTAACATCTCTCCACTGGAGAGCCAGTTTCAGTGTCTCTTATGACATCCATTTTGACCGTTTCCTACTTTCTTGTCTTCTTAATGACTTTTTGCTTTCTTCATGTATGATGTTCTTGATGTCATCCCACAACTCTTCTGGTCTTCAGTGTTTAGTGTTTAATGTATCAAATCTGCTCCTCATATGATGTCTAAATTCAGGTGAGATACATTCAAAGTCATATTTTGTCTCTCATGGACTTATTTTCATTGTCTTCAGCTTCAGTTTGAATTTGCATATGAGTAATTAATAGTCTGTTCCACAATCTTCCCCTGGCCTTGTTTTGACTGATGATATGGAGCTTTTCCATCATCTCTTTCTGCAGATGTAGTCAATTTGACTTCGATGTATTCCATCTGGTGAGGTCCATGTGTATAGTCGTCTCTTATGCTGTGTCTAGAAGGTATTTGAAATGAACAAATCATTGGTTTTGCAGAATTCTATCATGCGATCTCAAGCATCATTTCTCCCTCCAAGGCCCTATTTTCCAACTACTGATCCTTCCTCTTTGCTCCTAACCTTTGCATTCCAATCACCAATAATGATCAATACATCTTGATTGCATGTTTGGTCAATTTCAGATTGAAGACGTTGGTATAATTCTTCTATTTCATCTTCACTGGCTTTAGTGGTTGGTGCGTAAATTTGAATAATAGTGGTATTAACTGGTCTTTCATGTAGCAGTGTGGGTATTATCCTATCACAGACAGTGTTGTACCTCATGACTGATCTGGATATGTTCTTTTTGAAAATGAATGCTACACCATTCCTCTTTAATTTGTCATTACCAGCATAGTAAACCATGTGGTTGTCAGATTCCAAATGGCCAATAGCAGTCCATTTCAGCTCACTAATTCCTAAGATATCAATGTTTATGTGTTCCTTTTCATTTTTGACCACTTCCAATTTTCCTATATTCATACTTCGTACATTCTATGTTCTGATTTTCAATGGATGTTTACAGCTGTTTCTCTTCCTTTTTACTTGTGCCTCATCAGCAAATGAAGGTCCCATGGGCTTTACTCCATTTGCATCATCACAGTCAACTGTACTTTGAGGAGGCAGCTCTTACCCCCCTCACATTTTGAGTGCCTTCCAACCTGAGGAGCTCATTTTCTGGTACTATATTTGACAGTGTTTCTATGATAGTCATAAGGTTTTCAGTGACTAAATATTTGGTAGTAGTTAGTCACTCCTTCTTCCTAGTGTGTCTTTGTCTGGAAGCTCATCTGAAACCTGTCCACCATGGGTGATCCTGCTGATATTTAAAATGCTGGTGGAATAGTTTCAGAATCACAGCAACTCACAAGCCAACACAGTAAGACAAACTGATGAAGTAGCTAGTCAGAATTGGCAAGGATAAAGTGTCAGTGAAGGAGATGATGGAAGTATAAGGGTTTGCTCTAATGAAAAGCCTTGTTATAAAAAATCACTGACATGAATGCCACTCTTTTGACTGCTATTTTTTTTATTATTATTATTGCTATCTGAAATAATTCTTTAGATAGCAAGGTCGGTGGTTCAAAGCTCACTATACTCCCTTTGAAACCCTATAAAAGGTCGCTATTAGTTAGAAGCAACTCAATGGCACTTAACAACAACAACACCGAAGTCATTCTTGGAGTCCCAGTGTAGTATATGTACATGACCATAAACTGCAAGGTTGGTGGTTCAAACTCACCAGTCACTACTCAGAAACCCTATTCAGGGCCACTATGAGTTAGAATCGACTCAACAGGACTTGACAACAGAAATAAGAAAGTCATTCTTAGCCATTTAAAAATAGTTTTATAACCTGTTTCAATATGGACCTGTTCCTTTTTTTTTCTCCCTAAATAACCTCAAACCAAACATAAGGCATCTAAGAAGACAGAATCAATGCTAACAGCATTGATTTATTATCATTCTTTTCCTACATTTTTGCATATCCTACTACTGTTCTACCAAGATTGTTGCTGATGAAACATTTGATGCTAATTAATAACTAGAGGTAACTAGTTATGTGACTCTTTGCACAGAAGAAAAAGCTCTGGGTCACTTAGGATTATACTGGCACAGACACAGCTTTAGAAACCATGTACATGTTAAGATGAATATTCTAATGTTATTAAATGCTATTGCATATTTCAAAAATATTTCAAGATAATCTCGAGTTATGTATGTGTGTGTGTTATGTATATAGATTGTTTCATTCATGAGCCCAATAAATATTTATTGAATGCCTACCATATGACAATACTATGTTTGCAAATGTGCATATAAAATGAATATGAGAAGTTCTAATCCTCTTTTCGTGGGATCTCTTATGCTACCCTCATGAGGGAAGCAGAATAATATTAACTGAAACACAAATCAAAGAGCTTTCCCAGTAAATGAGCTAGTAGGTAAGCAACTAAGGCATTCTTATTCCCCTTCCAGAATTATATTCAATATATTTACATTTCCCATATTATCATTCACAATATTAAGGCTTTAAGTAAAATGAAGTATTATATGCTAACAATATTTCACAAAAATAAATTTGCATTATCAAACTACATTAGAGTCATTTTAGGATATATATTCTTTTTTTAAAAAGTTTTTATTGTGATTTGAATTATATATACATGGGACAAAATCGGTTTTACATTCATTGTTTCATTGAAATGATTACAATATCCTCCATGCATCATCATTCAACAGTATTTGTTTCCATTCCCTCTGTTTTTTGTTTTGTTTTGTTTTTTGGGGGGCGTATGTACACAAAAAACACTTAAGACTATATAATCAGTTAAATAACCAAAGGGCACATTTTGCAAACCTGTCTCCTGGCCACCAGCACCTGGTCACCAGCACACAGCCTTTCTCTTTCCATGAGTCTAGAGTCCTCAGCTGCTCTACATCTCCATTAGACCATATCTACTATTGAGCCGTTCAAAATATTTATCAAATATTCTTAAACGTACTGCCCAAACCTACTATTGTCAAGTTGATTCTTTGGCACAGAAACAAAAATGATTTCTAAGAATTAGAAATAGATTTTCAAAACCTTAACAATATATTGCACATTAATCCAAAGAACATTAAAATCCTCACAAGTGGATCACAGAGACCCAGTAGGTTGGAAAATAACTTCTTCATAGCAATTCTAATGTTATAAGTCTTTAAGGAAGTAGCCCGTCTCATTTTTCTCATACAGAGAAGCATGTGTATTCAAACTGCACACCTTTCCATTATCAGTTCAATGTTTAACCCACTGTGCCCTCAGGACTCCTTCAACAAATATTGCAGTTATAAAGAATTATTTACTTCAATGAGTGCTACACTATTAACATCTCACTGTGTAGAGGTTGGGGTCTAATGCACCACACTCATATTTTCGAGGAGTAAGTTCATGAATAGAGTCCTGGTATGGTGCTGTGGGATAAGCACTGGACTGCTGACTACAAGGTTGTCAGTTATAACCAACCAGCCACTCCTGGGAAACCCTGTGCAGCATTGCTATAAATCAGAAACAGCTCAAGGACAGTTAACAACAACAATCACAAAAGCTCATTAATGCATTTGCCTAGTCATGATGAATCCAGATAGCTTCTTTTTCTGTCTATTCCATTCCCAGAATTGATGTCTTCACAACCATTAGCTATGAACATACCTCAGAATAGAAATGTTTATACACTTTATAAGCCATCTATCTTTTGGCACAGAAACAAAAATGATTTCTAAGAATTAGAAATAGATTTTCAAAACCATAACAA
>NW_006408609.1:11755672-11766854 GCF_000296735.1 Chrysochloris asiatica | reverse complement strand
AAGTCATTTGAACTACAAGGTCAGTCGTTTAAGCTCACAAGTTTCTCCTTGGAAACCCTATGCAGGGTAGCTATGGGTCAGAACCAACTCGACGGCACTTAACAATAACACTAGGTTTCCAAGGAGCAGCTAACATAGTGATGCAGTATCTTATAGCCACCCAATCAATGTTCAAGCTCACAGAAAGGAATGACTTAAACTATTTACATTTTGGTTTCTCATTTGAATGCCTAGATAGATGAGAAAAAACAACAGTTTAGTGCTATGACTCATCATATGTAGCTTTACTCCCCAAACTCAACTTAATGCTGATGTCGCATAATCTCTATATTTCCTCAAACATTTGTCTAGAGACTAAAAGATGCCGTACATAATGGAGTTTTTCTATAGCAAATTTCCAGTGGCACAGAGATCAAGGACCAGAAAGATACCTTCCTTCTCAGTGAATGTTAATCTCAGAAGGAATATTGCAGACCACATGGAACTTCTACCTCTGTCCCCAAACTTCAATATATAAGTTCCCTGTAAGTTAGACACAATACCAAAGGAAATAGTAATTCTATTGCCATCCATCAACTCCAACTCATGGAGTTGAATTGCTGTATAGCAGTTTCTTGGCTGTAATCTTGTGGAACTGTATGATAAGCACTGGACAGCTAACTGCAAAATTGATGGTTCAAACATACCAGCAACTACTCTGAAAACTTATAGAGATGGGATATGAGTAAGAATCAATTCAGTGTACTTAATAACAACAATAACAGTCTTAACATAGCATGTTTCTAGGCCTTACCTTACATGACACCATGGTGTGAGTTTGAATCTCCATACCTTAGTATAGCAGTTGAGCAAAAGCCATTTGCCTCACAATAATAAGTAAAATTATAAAAATAAATAAATAAATGAAATTATCTTATTTGCATATGTGAGGTTGTGAATGAGAGTTACATCCAATGGGAATGAATAAATAGACTGTAGATGAAAAAATAGATTGAAATATAGACAACTAGAGATGAAGAAGTATAAGCTGAAGGCATTGGCAAAACAATAAGACTCCAGGAATTGACAGAATATAAACTGAAAATTTTCAGCAAACTGTTGCAACCCTGGAGGTGCTCACTCATCTATGCCAAGAAATTTAGAATATAGTTACATGGCCAACGTATTAGAAAAGATTTGTGCAGATTCCAAAGAAAGGTAACTCAATGGAAAATGGAAATCATCTAACAATGTCATTAATATCACATACAAATAAAATTTTGCTGAAGATAATTCAAAAACTAATTCATTCATAGGGAACTGCCAGAAATTCAAGCTGGATACAGAAGAGGATGTGGAACTAGGAAAATCATTGCTGACATCAGATGGATCTTGGCTAAACGCAGAGAATACTAGGAAGATGTTTACTTGTGCCTCATTGATTATACAAAGATTTTTGACTGTGTGGATCATGACAAACTACGGATAACATTGGAAAGAATGGACAATCCAGAACACTTAATTGTGAACGCGAGACTCTATACATAGAGCAAGAGGCAGTCATTAGAACAGAATAAGAGATACTGAATGATAAGAAATTAAGAAAGGTTTGTTCCAGGGTTGAATCATTTCAGTATAAGTACTCAATCTGTATGTTGAACAAATAAGCCGAGAAACTGGATTATATGAAGAAGAATGTGGCATTAGGTTTGCAGGAAGACTCATTAACAACCTAAAATTTGAAAATGATACAAATTGTTTGCTGAAACTAAGAGGACTTAAAATACTTACTGATGAAGATCAAGTAGTACATTTACATTACATCTCAGCGTAAAGAAAACAAAAATCCTCACAACTGGGCTAATAAATAACAGTATAATAAGTGGAGGAAAGATTGAAGTTGTCAAAGATTTCACATTACTTGTATTCACAATCAACATTCATGGAAGCAGCTGTCAAAGGATGTATGTTGTTGTTGAGGTTAAGTGCTGTAGAGTTGGTAGCAACTCATAGCGAACCCATATCATATCTCCAAGGAGCAGCTAGTATGTTTGAACTGCAGGACCTGTGGTACAAAGTCCAGTGCTGATATTACAGGGTCACATCAGGAGCCCACCAGGGTGTATAGCATTAGGCAAATCAGTTGCAAAAGTGCTAAAGAACAAAGATATGCATTTGAGGACCCAAGCCATGGTGTTTTCAATAGCCTCATAAGCATATGGAAGTTGGACAATGAATAAAAAGACTGGAGAAGAATCTGTGTATTAGAATTATGGTATTGGAAAAGAATATCAATAATATCACGGACTGCCAGAAGAACAAGCAATCTGTCTTGGAACAAGTGCAGCCAGAATTGTCCTTAGAATTGAGGATGGTAAGGCTTTTTCTTCCATGCTTAGAACCAGTCCCTGCAGAAGGATATCATAATTGGTAAAGTGAAGAGTTCATGAAAAAGATGAAGACCCCCACTGAGATGACTTGATATGATGGCAGAAACAATGAGCTCAAAATAAATGATTTTTAGGATGGTACAGAACCAGACAATGCTTTCTTCTGTTCTATATGTTAGAATCAACTTGATGGCACCTAACACCAACAAATATCTCTGTCGTCGCATAGGCTAAGGGTAGTGCAAGTGGTTATAGCACCTAACTATTAAACAAAACGCTTGTAGTTTTAATCTATGCAGAGTTACATCAGAAGAAATTCATTGCAACCTATCCCAAAATGTCACAGCCCTTGAAAATCCTACATTGACACACATGGGGGTCTTCATAAGTCAAATTTAAGAGCAACTAGATTTTGTTTGTTTTTTAATTACTGTCTTTTTGATAGATTTCCTCCCTGCTTGCCTTCACATTTAAGAATTTAAAATAATATAAACAGTTGCTTTGAAATATTTCAATCACCTGAAGTATCATAGGAATTTTGCTAAATCTGCATGGCTTCTAAAATTGATATCATTACTTGAATTATTTACATTCCAGTAGAGAATACATCATCTTTTGTTACAATCTTGAAACTTAACCCTAAGAGCTTCTATAGAAGCTTTCTAGATTAAAGACTCCTTGAAGGTTAAAATTGTGTCTTTATTTTTTACATTCAACAAAACCCCACAATGTTCTAGATATTGTACTAAGTTGAATTAAATATAGTAGCTGCCAGTTGAGAGAAACTACATAGCAAGATATGAAGTAGATGTTAAAAGAGTGTAGGCCTTATTGACTGCTGTTATGATTACATTGATGTATTGCATATGTTAGTGCTTTACTATCAATATTTTTCAGTCATTTCTAGTTTTTTGGTGATTGTGGGATTGGGTGTAAAACACTGAAAGAAAATAAACTTTAATTTGAATTAACAGCTGTTGGCTACACATGTAATTAATGGGAAAGATTGTTTACTGGTATTTATGTTAGAACTAATCCCATCACTGGCAAAAGAAATGGTAGTAATGAAACTTTGCATTTTCAAATAGCTAGATTTGCCTGCCATAAATTTATGACCATAGTAGATTCATTTAATTTTTTTACAATACACATTTAAGTCACACCTTATATAGAGCAACGAGTGCTATTTTTATTTGATAATTGTTTCCTGAATATAATTACAGGATAAATAAAATCCATAGTATATACTCTGACTTACTATTGGAAATCTGTATGTTTTAAAATTAATATTTAATATATGTTTTCCTATGCTTTTGGGATACTTAAATAACATAACAGGTACCACAAATTACTATAAATAAATTCATGGATAATTATTTTGTCATACTTTGCAGAAATTTGAAATCTTCATAATTAACCAAAGTGTAGGGACTCAGTTTTAGACTGAACTTTTGCTCAAGCATTCAATTCTCAAGTGTGATTAAGAATCTGAATTTTATATTTGAGAACTTGGCTTCAATTTATAGAGGCCGTGCTGCTAAAATAATCTGGATTCTAAGCACGCCATACAAATATTTTTGGAAAGGATATTACTATAAAACAATAAGATTTTTCTAGTAACATCACCCTAATATATCATCCTTCAGTTTTTGTATCCTAAGGCATCTTTTGTGATGGATCTATCTAGCTTCCAACTGGGTATTCTCTACCTCAAAATATTGTAGGGAATTGTATCACATTTGTCATGTATTATATCTAGGTCTAAGTTATAGATTTAAAATGTCTAAGAAGTATGAGTACTATAAACGGTTACTGTTATTTCTTCTTTGTGTGTGTGTATTCAGGTAATGGTTCACTGAAGTTTTAAAGTTGTTTCTCTCTCCTGTCCCCACAAATGCTACAGAATAACCAATGGAGGGAAAATACATCCATTCTGATTTTTCTTAGCTGAATTCTCTGGTTGGTTGGTTTTGCTGTTGCTATTAGGTGCCGTAGAGTTAGCAATGATATCTCTCATTCCATGTCTTCATCAGAATCTGACTCGAACCTCTGGAAGTTCCCTGTCAGTTGCAACCGTTCTTGAGTTGTCTTTGTCTTTGGCAAAAATTTTACTTGCATGTGATATTACTGATAATGGCTGATAATTTTCATGTTCCATTTGGTCACCTCTCTTTGGAATGGGCAGAAATACAGATCTCGTCCAATCATTCGACTGGATATCTGTCTTCCAAATTTCTTGGTGTAGATGGGTGCCTCCAGTGCTGCATCACTGTGTTGTAAGACTTCAATTTGTATTCCATCATTCCCAGTGCCTTGTTCTTTGCCAATACTTTTAGTGCATCTTGGAATTCTTCCTTCAGTACCACTGGCTCTTTATCACCTACTGCCTCTTGAAATAGTTGAACATAGACCGTTAATTTTGGTAGAGTGACTTTGTATTCTTTCCATCTTCTCTTGGTGTTTTCTGTCTTATTCAATGCCTTGCCCATTGTCATTGCTGTTAAGTGCCATCGAGTAAATTCTGACTCATAGCGACCCTGTATAGGGTTTCCAAGGAGCAACTGGTAAGGTTGAACCACAGACCTTGCAGTTCAAACAACTTTGTAGTCTGATGCATTAGCCCACAGTGCCGCATCAGGACTCCACCTTGCCCATAGAATCCTTCAATATCGTAAGTTGAGGCTTGAATTTTTTTCTTTGATTCTTTCAAGTCTAGAAATGCTGAGCATGTTTTTCCCTTTTGGTTTTCTAACTATAGGTATTTGAACATTTTTCATTATAATATTTAATTGTGTCTTCTTGAGCTGTCCTTCGAAATTTTCTGTTCAGCTATTTTATCCCTTCATTTGGCCTGCCTGCTTTAACATCTCTATGATAGACAGCAAGTTTCAGAGTCTCTTCTGACATCCATTTTGGTCTGTTCCCTCTTTCTTGTCTCCTTAATGACTTTTGCTTTCTTCCTGTATAATGTTCTTGATATGAGCCATGGTATCTTTGATCTTTAATGTCTAATTCATCAAGTCTGGTTTTGAGATTATCTCTAAATTTAGGTGGGATATGCTCAAGATCATACTTTGATTTTCATGGACTTCTTGTAATTTTCTTTAGCTTAAGCCATATAAACCATTGAGTATTTGCCACAGTTTCCTCCTAGTGTTTTGGCTGATGATATGGAGCTTTTCCACTGTGCCTTTCTACAGATATAGTCAATCAGATTTCTGTGTAATTCAATTAGTGAGGTCTATGGAGTCCTGGTGTGGTGCTGTGGGTTAATGTGCCAGACTACAAAGCTGTTTGAACTGCAAAGTCAGCAGTTCAAGTTCACCAGCTGCTCCTCGGAAACCCTATACAGGGTCGCTATGGGTCGGAACTGACTCAATGGCACTTCACAGCAACCGCAATGTCCATAGGGCAAAGTCTTTTATATTGTTTGAAAGGTATTTGCAATGAAGAAATCATTGGTTTTGTACAATTACATCATGTGACTTCCTGCATCATTTCCATCACCAAGGCAATGTTTTTCAACTACTATCCTTTCTCTTTGTTAACCAACCTTTGTATTCCAACTGCCAGTAATTATCAATACAGCTTGAGTGTCTGTTTGATCAATTTTACAGTGAAGAGTCAGATTGTTGTTGTTGTCAAGTGTCATTAAGTTGGTTCCAATCCATAGTGAACCTGTATAGGGTGTCCAAGGAGCAGCTGGTGAGCTTGAACTGCCAATCTTACAGTTCAAACTGGCATTGCAATCCAGCACATTAACTCACAGTACCACATCAGGACTCCAAAGGAGCAGGTATAATTCCTTAATTTCATTATATGTACTGGTAAATACCCACCACTCGTCTGTCAGTTTATCTTATTCTGGTGGCTTTTGTGTTGCTGTTATTCTGGAAGCTTTTCCACAGATATTTTAAATGCCAGTAGGGTCACCCACGAAGGACAGGTTTCAGATAAGCTTCAAGATAAAGACACACTAGGAAGAGGGAGAGATGGACTACTTCGGAATGTTTAGTCACTGAGAACCTTATGAATAACAGTTGAACATTTTCAGTACCATACTGGAAGAAATTAGGAGGTATAGGAGCTGAACAGAAAATTTCCAAGGTCAGCTTGAGAAGAAATAGGCAAATGTTATAATGAAACGTGCAAATACCTGGAGTTAGAAACCAAAAGGGAAGAACATGCTCATCATATCTCAAGCATAGGGAACTGAAGAAAAAATTCAAACCTCAACATACCATATTGAAAGATTCTATGGGCTAATTGTTGAACGATGCAAAAAGCATCAAAAGAAGATGGAAGTCATACACAGAATCATTGTACCAAAAGGAAATGGTTGATGTTCAACCATTTCAAGAGCCAATGATCCTGAAGGAAGAAGTTCAAGGTGCATTGAAGGCATCGACTAAGAACAAGGCACTGGGAATTGATGGAATACATATTTCTGTCTTCAACAAACTGATGTGGCACTAAAGGAACTCACTCATCTATGCCAAGAAATTTGGAGGACACCTACTGGGCCAACTGACTGGAAGAGATACATTATTTGTGCCAATTCCCAAGAGAAGTGACTCAGTGGAATGTGGAAATCATCAGACAGTATCATTGATATCCCATGAGAGTAAAGTTTTACTGAGGTAATCCCAAAATGGCTGCAGCCATACTCTGACAGAGAACTTCCAAAGGCTCAAGCTGTATTCAGAATAGGACAAAGAAGGAGGGATATCATTGCTGATGTCAGATGGATCTTGGGTGAAAGCAGAGAATACCATAAAGATGCTTACCTGGGCTTTATTGAGTACTCAAAGGCTTTTGATTGTGTGGATCATGACAAGTTTTGGACAACATTGCAGAGTATGAGTATTCTGGAACACTTAATTATGCTCATGAGGAATCTGTACATAGACTATGAGTTAGTTGTTCAAATAGAATGAGGGAACACCAAATTGTTTAAAATTAGGAAAGATGTGCACCAGGGTTGTTTCTTTCACCATAATTATTCAATCTGTATGCTAAACAAATAATTCAAGAAGCTGTATTATATGAAGAAAAACATGATATTAGAGGAAGACTCACTGACAACCTGTGATATGCAGATGATACAATCTTCCTTGTTGAAAACAAAGAGGACTTAAAATACTTACTGATGAAGATCAAAGACCATAGTCTTCATTATTGGTTGCATCTCAATGTACAGAAAACAGAAACCCTCACTACTGGACCAATAAACAGCATCTATATAAATGGAGAAAAGATTGTAGTTGTCAA
Organism: Chrysochloris asiatica; assembly: GCF_000296735.1. Lineage (NCBI taxonomy): Eukaryota > Metazoa > Chordata > Mammalia > Afrosoricida > Chrysochloridae > Chrysochloris > Chrysochloris asiatica. Next base: position 11,759,214 of record NW_006408609.1, on the reverse strand, counting down.
AGACTTCATTTTGCTCAGATCAGCCATCAACACTCATGGAAGCCAAGAAATTAAATGGTGTATTGCATTAGGCAAATGAGTGACACAGACCTCTTTAAAGTGTTGAAGAGCAAAGATATCAATTTGAGGATGAAGGTGCGTCTGACCCAAGCCATGGTAGTTTCAATAACCTCATATGCATATGAAAGTTGAGCATGTGAGTGAGGAAGAGTGACATTTGAGTTACGGTGACAGGGGAGAATATTAAAAGTTCTGTGGATTGAGAGATCAAGAATTCAACACCACCCTCATATCTTCCTTTAGATAATTGATGCTGCCAATAAATACTACAAGGCATATTAGTGGAAGTGACATGACAAATGTAGGTGCAGAAAGCATATATTAAGTTCAATTTCAGACAAATTTCAATTAAAAGATGTGCAAGAAAATCAAGATACATAGAAGTGTTCTGGGGCATAGAAGCTAAGAAGTTAACTTGAAACTGAGAAAAGGAGAAAAACAGAGAACACTTCAAGTAAAAAAACACTGTTAGAAATTTTGGAAATTTATTCCTTCAAAAAATGTTTTATATCCTTAATTATATAAGTAAATATAAAAATCATTTATTTAAATACTTGGCCTTAATATTCATGTCTACCACTCTTCTGTCAGTTTGACATACTGTGGTGGCTTGTGTGTTGCTGTGATGCTGGAAGCTATGCCACCTTAATTTTGAATGCAGGCAGGGTCACCTGTGGTGGACAGGTTTCAGCTGAGCTTCCAGACTAAGACAGACTAGGAAAAGGAGAGGTGGACTACCTTCAAATATTTAACCACCAAAAAATTTATGACTAGAAGTTGAAAATTGTCAGATAGCACCAGAATATTAAATATTTAAACATTAAAAATACTACCAGATATATAGCTGAAAGAGAAGTCCCTCAGGTTGGAAGACACACAAAATAATCTCATGTGCATATGAAAGTTGGACAATGAATAAGGAAGACTGTAGAAGAATTGATGCATTTGGGTTATGGTGTTAGAGGAGAATATTAAAAGTATCATGAACTGGCAGAAAAACAAACAAATCTGTGTTGGAGGAAGCACATCTAGAATGCTCCTTAGAAGCTAGTATGCCTCATACTTTGGACATAATATCAGGATGGACCAGTCACTTGATAATGACATCATGCTTGTGAAGTGAATGCTAAACAAAAAGAGGAAGACCCCTAATAAGATGGTTTGGCATACTGGCAGCAGCAATGGGCTCAAGTTAGCAATGATTATGAGGTTGGTGGAGAAGGTGGTTATGAGTCAGTGTCAACAAAACAGCACCTAACATTAAAAACAACAATCTATGCTATTAAGTCACTATAAAATATATATATATACATGTTTACATACATACCTTTACATATATACTACCACTCATCTGTTAGTTTGTCATACTGTGCTGTTTTGATTCTGGAAGCTATGCTACTGGTCAACCCTAGTAGACAGGTTTCAAATGAGCTTTCAGATAAAGACAGACTAGGAATGAGAGAGAAATTATTTCCGAATAGTCAGTCACTGAAAACCTTATGAATAGCAGTGGAACACCAGGTTACATAACTTTTTTCATATCGATATTTACAAATACACACATATACTATCATCTATTAATCTATTTACTTAAATAGATGACAGTCTATATGTGTATATGTAATATAGGTTTATATTGCTCTTGAATCAAATTCAAGTCAGTTTCTTCCTTTCCAGTTTCATTGTCTCTGCTACTGTTTGCATTCAGGTCCTCATTTTTCAGTTTGACTTACTGAATCTGCCTCCTGTGTTACATCCTTCAATTTATTTCACCATCACATAGTGCGTTTTCTAAAATTCTGTCTCCTCTGCATAAGTCCTCTCTGACTCAACCAAATGCTTTCAAAAAAAGCTAACATATAAGAATGATGTACACAATTCTTTATGATATTGCCCTTGTTATTTTAAGTGTTATCTCTTCCTTCTCCCCAACTGGCATTTTAGATATAACAGTGTAAGACTGGTTGTAATCATGTGACTATGCTTTTCTCTTCTCTGTTTTTTGGATGTTGCACATTCATTGGTTCCTGTTTTAGGTATTTACTTATCACAATTAACTGTCTCCAATTCAATATTTATCTGTTGTTAAGTGCCATCAAATTGATTCCAACCCATAATGAACCTGTATAGGGTTTCCGAGGAGCAACTGGTGGGTTTGAACTGCCGACCTTTGAGGTTTAAAGCAACCTTACAGTCAAGTGGTTATTCTATGGCACCGCACCATTCAAAACGAATGCTCAAACTTTTCATTTCAGATAGCTACTTTCTGCTTCCACAGATCTGTGAACAATACTTCTGTAACTATTATTGGATTATTTGCTCAGCATACTGGTTGAATAAGCATGGTGAATGAACACAGCTCTGTTGCACACCTTTCCTAATTTTAAACTATTCAGTGTTTCCATGTTCTGTTAAAATAACTGCCCCTTGATCTATGTACAGGTTCTCCATGAGCACAATTAAGTGTTCTGGAATACTCATATTTTTCAATGTTGTCTATAGCTTGTCATGATCCACACAATCGAAGACCTTTGCATAGTCAATAAAGCACAGGTAAATATCTTTCTGGTATTTTCTGTTTTCAGCCAAGATCCACCTGATGTCAGCAATGATATCCCTTATTCCACGTCCTGACGACTGCAATGACATCTCTCATTCCTCGTCCTCTTCTGAATCCAGCTTGAATCTCTGGAAGTTCTCTGTCAATGTATGATTGTAGCTGTTTCTGTAGTACCTTTAGGAAAATTTTACTCACATGATATATGAAAGCTATTGTCCAATGATTTCTGCATTCTGTTGAATCACCTCTCTTTGGAATGGGTACAAATACAGATCTCTTCCAATCAGTTGGCTAGATAGTTGTCTTCCAAATTTCTTAGCATAGATAAGTGAGTGCCTCTAGTGCCACCTCACTTTGTTAAAATATTTCCATTTGTATTCCATCAATTCCCGTTGCTTGTTATTTGCCAATTCCTTCAATGCACCTTGTATTTCTTCCTTCTGTATCATTGGCTCTTGATCACATGCTACCTGTTGAAATGGTTGAACATTGATCATGTCCTTTTGGTATGCTAAGCAAATAATCAAAGAAGCTGGATTATATGAAGAAAAATGTGGTATCAGAATTGGAGGAAGACTTATTAACAACCTGCATATACAGATGATACAACTTTGCTTGCTGAAAGTGAAGATGACTTAAAATACTTATTGATTAAGATCTAAGACCATAGCCTTCAGTATGAATAGCATCTCAATGTAAAAACAAAGCAAAACAAAAATCCTCACCACTGGACCAATAAAAAACATTCTTATCAAAGGAGAAATGATTGAAATTGGCAAAAACTTCATTTTTTCTTGGATCAACCATGAACACTCATGGAAGTAGCAGCCAACAAATCAAATGACATATTGCATTAGGCAAATCTGCTGCACAAGACCTTTTTAAAGTGTTGAAGAGCAAAGATGTCAGCTTGAGGACTAAG
>NW_006408609.1:11753576-11754842 GCF_000296735.1 Chrysochloris asiatica | reverse complement strand
TTCTCCTCCAACACCACAACTCAAAGGCATCAATTCTTCTATGATCTTCCTTATTCACTGTCCAGATTTTGCATCCATATGAGGTTATTGAAAATACCATAGGCTATAAGGTCTTTTAAGAGAATAATTATATTATTTATCTAAATGTCTGCTACATATCTTAGTGCCTGGTCCAAGATTTCTGCTCAAGATAAGCAAATTAACAAAGAAATGTTAATGAAGTCTATAACATTGACTTTTATTTGAAAAAAAAAAAAAATCTGTGATTTGAAGAAGGCAAATGTAAAAGTTATTGTCATACAAACTTTGCCTCAGATCTTGAACTTTGTATGCCAGGCAATGTTGTTCAAGCATTTTCTTCACTTATGTTGTTCATGGATAAATGCATTTGATCATTACAATCATGTTAAGAAATAAGTACTATTATTATCTACTTCCCCATTAGGAAACTGAGTCACGAAAAGTTTAACATCTAATATCACACATTACCTTAGCCTGAATTCTTCTTGGAAGATTCTGAGGCAAAGGTTTATAGCTACAATTTTATGATACAATGCAAAAAAGGGGAACAGGAATGAGGGTAAACAGATTTCAATAAGTATGGAAAGAGTCAATATAAGGCAGAATGACAGAGATGATCAGCAAATCATCTGGATCTCTATAAAGGCTTTGTAATGAATGCATTTCAGAACAATTCCTTGAAGAAGCTGTTTTTATTGTTGTTCAGTGGCATTGAGCCAGTTCTGACTCAGAGATACCTGTGTAGGGTTTCTGAGAAGTGGCTGGTAAGTTTGAACCACTGACTTTGTTTTTCGAACTGACAGTATGGTCCAAGGAAATAATCACTCATGGACTCAAGCATCCTATTGGTCAAAAGTTTACCCAATGTTCATTTCTGAATTGAGAAAGAACAATTGTCTAAAAGATCCTGTGACATTTTATGCCTTAACCTCAACAGGGATACTCAAGAAAATAGGCAAGAGATTTGCTGTAATGGCTAAGCACAAAATAGTATTTGTTCATTTCCACCTGAAGAAATTTGAAGAGATATTTCCTTCCCCATGAAACGACACTGTTCCCCTTCTTCCCACCACTGGCAGTCACTAATAAACTAAGCAACACAATATCTGTCTAAAAGTTCCACTCCTAGGCATATGTCCAGAAGACTTCAGAAAGCAGACTCAAACAAAGACATATGCATCAATGTTAATTCACAATAGCTGAAATGTGTAAGCAGCATAAATGCTTATCAAAAAAATCAATGGT
>NW_006408609.1:11752203-11753004 GCF_000296735.1 Chrysochloris asiatica | reverse complement strand
AACAGTAATTGGTTACTTAAGTACTCTATTTTTCCTTATCAATTATCAGTTTCTCTTTACAAATTCTAAATAAATTTTAGAAACACAGGAGGTAGTCTTCAATATATATTTCCTAAAGTTTTATTATACTTTAGGCTAGTTTATGTAAATGTGAAATAGCAAAGTCATCATTAGGCTAATGTGTTTTGACCAAATAGTAATTTTCAAATATGCATGCCAATAACATAAAATATTGACAGATAATTTTAAATGTATAAATAGCCGACTCTCCTTTTGATGTTGTTTGAGCCTATTTTCTAGACTAAATCCTGAGTCAGAAGTTAAACCAAGTGTCCAGGTGCAAGAAACTTCTTAATGCCAAGAAACTCCATATCTTGGCAACACTGTATTAAGAACCTGAGCTGAACTAACTGGAATAAGCACAGAAGCTGAGAGGATCTGCAAATTGGTGAGGGCATCCCTCAACTTTCAGAATGAGTTAATTCCATAACTCATGCCTTCTACTACATTTATTTGAAAGTTAAGAAGTCTTATAGTCAGACTATATATTCATATTTTTTTTATAAAATCTACTTTGGTTCCAGACCTAAATACATTTCTTGCTCCAAGATAAATATATATATTCATGATCATGATGATTTATGACACTCACTTGATCTCCTCATGCTATAAATAATCAAGACATTTCAAAGCAAGTTGGATAATTGATTTGGAAAGATTTAGAGTATTGTGTGTTGTTGTTTTTGTCATTGCTACTCATGTCTTTTGAGGTCAACTACCTTTGCTGTTGTTGTTGTTGTT
>NW_006408609.1:11750357-11751498 GCF_000296735.1 Chrysochloris asiatica | reverse complement strand
ACGACGTATTGCATTGGGCAAACCTGCTGCACAGAAACTTTTTAAAGTGTTGAAGAGTAAGGATGTCAGTTTGAGGACTAAGGTGTGCCTGACCCAAGCCGTGGTATTTTCAATAACCTCATATGCCTGCGAAAGCTGGAGAGTGAATAAGGAAGACCATAGAGATGAATTGATGCTTTTGAGTTATGATGTTGGAGGAAAATAGTGAAAGCGCTATGGGCTGCCAAAAGAGCCACTAGATCCATTCTGGAAGAAGTGCAGCCAGAATGTTCCTTGGAGGCCAAGATGGCTAAACTTCGTCTCTCATACTTTGGACATACTGTCAGGAGGGAACAGTCGCTGGAGAAGGATGTCAAGCTGGGAAAGATGGAGGGTCAGAGAAAGAGAGTAAGACCCCCAATGAGAAGGATCGGCCAGGTGGCATCATTGATGGCGTCAAGTGTGGCGGCAGTAGTGTGGTTGGCCCAGGATCAGACATTGTTTCGTTCGGCTGTGCATGGGGTCTCTATGAGTCGGTTCCGACTCTATGGCACCTGAAAACAACAACAAATCATCAAGTTGATTTTCACTCATAGCAACCCTATAGGACTGAATAGAACTGATCCTTAGGGTTTCTGAGACTGTGTGTTTTTATAGAAGCATGCAGCCTCATCCTGCTTCCATGTAGCAGCTAGTGGGTTTCAACTGCCAACTTTGTAGATAGCAGCCTAGTATTTAACCAACTGCACCACCAGGGCTTGCTGTTATTACAGTTATTTATCTTAAATAGCTATAATTACAATTGTCAAAAATGATCTCATTGTGAGGAAAATGACTAAAGACAAATGGATAGTCGTTTTGCCTTAGAAGTACTTTGTTCTTAATGGGAACACATTTTTAGAGAGCTGACAATCTTTTAAAAAGGTAAAATAGCCTTCATAGTTTACAAGTGATGGAATTAAATATCTGTAAAATATTTGGAATGTAACTTTTTGCTTTGAAATTTTAAAGTGAAAATACTTCAGAGGAAACTTAATGAAATCAAAAGGTTTTGTTAACTCCGAAGTCAAAGGGCAAGCAGCAGAAAGTGAAAATCACTTTACGCAATGTTTCTAGTGCTATAGAACAATTTTATTTATTTATAAATTGTGATTTTTTTTTT
>NW_006408609.1:11741344-11747413 GCF_000296735.1 Chrysochloris asiatica | reverse complement strand
ATTTAGCCCATGCAAACCTGTCTCAGTGTTCCCCTATCTCCCTTGTTCTTCCACCCCCTCCCACTTCTTGTGTACTGCCATCCCGAACACCTGAACTATGATGTGTCTGCCTCTACCCTGTGTTCTACCGTAACCTTCCTCCAACTACCCCAAACCCTACCACTCCATCCCATGGGTAACCAAAAACATCTTTTTTTAAGCTTTTGCAATAATGGTCTTATGCAATATTTGTTCTTTTGTGACTGACTAATTTCAATCAGCATAGTGTCCTCAAGGTTCATCCATTTTATGTGGTGGCATGCAGTGTCCTTGTTGTTCTTCAAGGTAGCAAAATATCCCATTATGTGTATGAACCAATGTTTGTTTATCCATTCATCCAATGATGGGCACTTAGGTTATCTCCATCTTTTTGCTATTGTGAATAGTGCTGCTGTGAACATTGGTGTGCATATATCTACTCTTGTTATGGTTCATATTTCCTGTGGATATATGCCAAGTAGAGGAATTTCTGGATCATATGGTATTTCTATTTCCAACTCTCTGAGGAAGCACCATACTATTTTATAGAGTGGTTGAGACATTTTGCATATTCCTACCAGCAACGTAGGAGGGTCCCAGACTCTCCAGGTAAGTGCCATCATTTATTCTCTGCATTGTTTAACTTCACTCTTATTGCTGGTGTGAGATGATATCTTATTGTTGTAATGATTTGCAACTCTCTAATAGTTAATGATCATGAATATTTCTTCATATATTTGTTGGCTGCCTGAATGTCTTCTTTGGTGAAGGGTCTGTTCATGTCCTGTGCCCATTTTTAAATTGGGTTACTTGTCTTTTTCTTGTAGAAGTGTTGTATCTTCTTAAAGATTTTAGAAATGAGTCCCTTGTCTGATATAGCATTGCAAAATAATTTTTACCACTCTGTAGGCTCCTTTTTACTCTTTTGGTGAAATCTTTTCATATACATAAGTTTCTAAATTTTAGAACACCCCAATCATCTATTTTTGTCTTCTTTTGCTTGTGTAATTTCCACAATGTTCTGTAGTATATATGTTCCCAGAATTGTTCATGTTAGGTACCATTGAGTTAGGACCAGCTCATAGTGACCCTATGCATAACAAGGAAACACTGCTCAGTCCTGGACCAACCTTACAATAGCAGCCATTCTTGAGCCCATTGATGCTGCCACTTTGCCAATCCATCTCACTTATTCTGTGACCCTCCATCTTACCAAACATGATATTTTTCTCCAGTGACTGATATCTCCTGACAATATGTCCAAAGCATGAGAGACAAAATTTGGCCACTTTGGCCTCCAAAGAGCATCTGACTGCACTTCTTCCAAAACGGATCTATTGGTTCTTTTGGCAGCCCATGGCACTTTCAATATTCTCCTCCAACACCATAACTGAAAAGCATCAATTCTTCTACTGTCTTCCTTATTCACTGTCCAGCTTTCACATGTATATGAGGTTATTGAAAATACCATGGCTTGGGTCAGGTGCACCTTAGTCCTCAATCTGACAGCTTTGCTCTTCAATACTTTAGAAAGGTCTTGTGCAGCAGATTTGCCTAATGCAATGCGTCATTTGATTTCTTGGCTGCTGCTTCCATGAATGTTGATAGTTGATTCAAGAAGAATGAAGTCCTTGACAATTTCAATCTTTTCTCTGTTGGTAAGAATGTTGTTTATTGGTCCTATGGTGAGAAATTTTGTTTTCTTTACACTGAGATTCAATCCATACCAAAAGATGTGGTCTTTAATCTTCATCAGTAAATATTTTAAGTCCTCTTCATTTTAAGCAAGCTAGGTGGTATCATCTGCATATCGCAGATTGTTAATGCGTCTTCCTCCAATCCTGATGCCACTTTTTCCTTCATGATCCACACAATCAAAAGCCTTTCTGTAGTCTATAAAGCACAAATAAACATCTTTCTGGTATTCTCTGCTTTCACCAAGACCCACTGGACATCAGCAATAATATCCCACGTTCCACATCCTCTTCTGAATCTGGCTTGAACCTCTGGAAGTTTTCTGTCAATGTAAGCTTGCAGCCGTTTCTATATTATCTTTAGTAAAATTTTACTCGCATGGGATGTCAAAGTGATTGTCTGATGATTTCTGCTTTCGTTGGGTCACCTCTCTGTGGAATTGGCACAAATACGGATCTCTTCCAGTCAGCCAGATAGTTGTCTTCCAAATTTCTTGGCTTAGATGAATGAGTGCCTCCAGAGCCACCTCACTTTCTTGAAAGATATTAATTTTTATTTTATCAAGTCCTGGTGCCTTGTTCCTTGCCAGTTCCTTCAAAGCACCTTGGAAGTCTTCCTTCAGTATCATTGGTTGAACATCAAACATTTCCTTTTGGTACAGTGACTCTGTGTATTCCTTCCATCTTCTTTTGATGCTTTCTGCATCATTCAGTAATTTTACCAAGAATCCTTCAATAACAAATGTCAAGGCTTGAATTTTCTCTTCAGTTCCCCCAGCTTGAGAAATGCTGAGCTTCTTCCTTTTTGGTTTTCTGATTCTAAATCTTTGCATATTTTATTATAATATTTGGCTTTATCTTCTCAAGCTGATCTTTGAAATTTTTGTTCAGCTCTTGGACCTCATTATTTCTTCCATTTGCTTTAGCATCTCTACGCTGGAGAGCAAGTTTCAATGTCTCTTCTGACATCCATTTTGATCTTTTCCTTCTTTCTTTTCTTCTTAATGACTTTTTGCTTTATTCCTGTATGATGTTCTTGATGTCATCCCATAATACTTCTGATCTTCAGTTGAGGGTTTAATGTATCAAATCTGTTCTTCAGATGTTCTCTAAATTCAGTTGGGATATATTCAAGGTCATATTTTGACTCTCATGGACTGGTTTTCACTTTCTTCAGCTTCAGTTTAACTTTGCATAAGAGTAATTGATGGTGTGTTCCACAATCTGTCCCTGGCCTTGTTTTCACTGATGATATGGAGCTTTTCCATCATCTCTTTCCCCAGATGTAGTCAGTTTTATTTCTGTGTATTCCATCTGGTGAGATCCATGTGTATAACCATCTCTTATGTTATCTAAAGAATGTATTTGAAATGAACAAATCATTGATTTTGCAGAATTATGCTATGCGATCTCCAGCATCATTTCTATCAACCAGGCCATAATTTTCAACCACTGATCCTTTCTTTTTGTTCCCAACCTTTGCGTTCCAATCACCGGTAATGATCAATACATCTTGATTGTATGTTTGATCAATTTCAGACTGAAGAAGTTGGTATAATTCTTCTATTCATCCTCACTGGCTTTAGTGGTTGGTGTGTAAATTTGAATAATAGTGGTATTAACTGGTCTTCCACATAGGCACATGAATATTATCCTATCACAGAATGTGTTGTACATCAAGACTGATCTGGATATGTTCTTTCTCACAATGAATGCAACACCATTCCTCTTCAATTTGTCATTCTTGGCATGTGGTTGTCAGATTCAAAATGGCCAATACCAGTACATTTCATCTCACTGATCTAAGATATCAATGCTTGTGCATTCCATTTCATTTTTGACAACTTCTGATTTTCCCAGATTCGTACTTCATACAGTCCATGTTCCAATTTTCAATGGATGTGTACATTTTCATTTTTGTTGTGCCCCATCAGCAAATGAAGGTCCTGTGCACTTTTCTCCCACAGGGTTTACTCCATTCGTGTCATCATGGTCAACTGTACTTTGAGGAGGCAGCTCTTCCTCAGTCGTATTTTGAATGCCTTCCAACCTGAGGGGCTCATTTTCTGGCACTATATCTGACAGAGTTTCTCTGCTATTCATAATGTTTTCAGAAATTAAATATTCATAGGTAATTCGTCTCTCCTTCTTTCTAGTCTGTCTTTGTCTTGAAGCTCATCTGAAATCTGGCCTCCATGGGAGACCCTGCTGGTATTTAAAATACCCATGGCTTAACTTACAGAATCACAGCAACTCACAAGCCACCACAATACAACAAATTGACAGATGAGTGATGGTTCCCAGGATTAGAGCCCTTAAATTTGTCCCTATTTTCTCATAGATGACCTTTATAATTTTGGAATTCACATTTAGGTTTTTAATCTATGATGAGTTGCTGTTTGTATATGGCATGAGGTAAAGGTCTTGTTTCAATATTTTGCTTTTCACTTTTCAGTTGTGCCAGAACCATCTGTTGAAGAGACTATGTCTTCCCCACTCAATGTACTTTGGCCCTTTGTCAAAGATCACTTGGCTATATAGTGTTGTTGTTGTTGTTATGTGCCATGGAGTCGGTTCTGACTCATAGCAACCCTGTACAGGGTTTCCAAGACTGTTAATCTTTATGGGAGCAGAAAGCCACCTCTCTCTCCTGCAGAACAGCTGGTAGTTTTGAACATCTGACTTTAAGGTTCACAGCCCAATTCGTAACCACTTAGGTTTATTTCTGGATTCTCAGTTCTGTTCCATTGTCTATTTATCTTTCATTGTAACAGACCAGGCCATTTTGAACACTGTAGCCATGTAGTAAATTTTGAAATCAGGAAGTGTAAAATCTCCAACTTTGTTCTTCTTAAGAAATGCTTTGGTTATCCTGGGTCTCTTTCCTTTCCACATAAAGTTTGTAATTGCTTTTTCTATCTCTCTAAAGAATGTCATTTGAATCTGGATTGGGATTGCATTTTATGTGTAGATTGTTTTGGGTAGTATTGACATTTTCACAATGTTAAGTCTTCCTATCCAGGAATATAATACATTTTTCCATTTTTGCAAGTCTCTTTTGGTTTCTTGTAGTAGTGTTTTGTAGTTTTCTTTGTATAGGTCCTTTGTTTCTCTGGTTACATATATTCCCAAATATTTCATCTTTTGAGTGGCTATTGTAAATGGTATTACTTTTCTAATCTCCTCTTTAATGTTGTCATTATCAGTATAGAAGAATCCAAGTGGTATTTGTATGTTGATCTTGTACCCTGACACTTTGCTCAATTTTCCAATAAGTTCCACTAGTTTTTTTGCTGAGTCTTTTGGGTTTTCTACGTATAGGATCATATAATCTGCAAATAGAGAGAGTTGTGCTTTCTCTTTGCCAATTTGGATGATTTTAATCAAAATTGACTTTAATCTTTGTAATCTATCTTTACATCTTTTAATCTATCTTGCCTTGTAGCTACGGCTAAGATTTCCAAAACAATATTGATTAGTAGTGGTGATAAGAGCACCCTGTGTGGTACCTGTTCGCAAGGGGAAGGTTTTCAAATTCTCTCCATTAAGAGTGATGTTAGCTGTTGGTTTTTATATATGCTCTTAATTATGTGGAAGAATTTTCCTTCAGTTCCTACTTTATTGAGTGTTGGCTGCCTACCTCAATACCAGTTGCATGCAGCTGGTATTGGTTCTTGCCTGGGTTCTGGAATTTTATAGGGTGTGATTGTAGCTTGACTATATGACAGCAATTGCTTTCTCTTCCAGGGTAATATAGGAAGAGAATGAGCTCCCTAAAGGTAAAGAGGGGACCAAAAAACAAACAAACACAGCAACAGCAAAAAAGACAGACTGATTATTGTAGTCTATATTTGCAGAAAAGAGAGAACAATAACACCAAAAAAATCTGTAGGCTAATATATCCCTGTAATCATGAGATAATGTCCATCTTTATCTATAATGCTAGTTTTTGCCTAATAATTTATTTTATCTGAGATTGGTATTGCCTCTCCTGTTTGTTTTTTATTGCATTTTTCTTGGTATTTTGTTTCCCATCCTTTTTGACTTTTAGTCTGTTTTTGTCTTTGAGTGTAAAGTGTGTCTCTTGCAGACAGCATATTGAAGGATCTTGTTTTCTTATCCATTCTGCCACTCTCTGTTCTTCACTGATGCATTTAATTAATTTACATTCAGTGTAATTATTGATAGGTCTGGATTAATTGCTGTCATTATGTTTGTTTGTTTGTTTGTTTTGTGGTGTTGCTGGTTTCTTTGTTCTGCCTGTCTTCCTGTTCTGAGTTCATATTTTTTGTGTTCTTTCTTGTCAGGTTCCTCATAGTTTTAATTTTTCCATGTTCTTTTTGGATTTTCATTTTCC
>NW_006408609.1:11735494-11740670 GCF_000296735.1 Chrysochloris asiatica | reverse complement strand
GCATTTTTCTTAGTGATAAACAATTCAGGGCTGGCTATGTCGTTTTATGCTGCCATTTGGTTTTAAGTGGAAACTGTTCCTTTAAAATTTTGAGAAGATTGTGTAGTAGAACTCTCTGGGATGGGGGAGGTGTGCACTCACTCAGGAAACCCCCGTAGTCACCAGAATGAAGGTGTGCAGAAAGTGAGAGACCAATGAACAGAACCCCCCCCCCAAAAAAAAAGTAATAATAAAAGAATGTCCAGACCTTTATCTCCAAGTTTCCATCAGGAGTAAGTTGGAGGCTTCTCTGATCCTTCCCCTCTCTATCTAGCCCAAGATGGCAGCTTCGGCTCTGGCTCCAGAGTCCTCTGAACCCAGGGAACTTGAAAGCTGGAGAGTTCTTGCTTCCACTACAAATTCCATTGACTATAAGTCTTCAAATTTTCTACATATTCCTATATGTGTGGTTCAGATTTCTGGAACTGTCCCCTGAACCTGCTTCATCTGGTATTCTGCTGAAGATTCTCACTTCACTTTTACCCTATCTGCCATCAAATCCCACCTCTGTGCTGTGGTTTTTGATGTACAATAAAGTCAAAGTATTTTCTAATTCAGAATATCGTGAAAACTGCACCATCTCTAAATGTTTTTTTCAAATATCACGTGTGTGGCTACACTGAATATGATTTGTTCTACAAATATCTGTTTGTATATCTTTGTAATTTGAACACTTTTAGTTCCCTTCTGAACCAGCAACCATCAGTCCCAATATGATCTTTGGTTGGAACCTACCTGACTTTGTTGTATTTCTCTCTCCACTCAATTACACACTTTATTATTATTGAATCCTCAAACCTTAATGCTATATGTTAAGCCACATGTTCCATAAGAGAGGGCACCCTTTATATGCTTTTGTATACACTTTAAGTTTTCAAATCGCTTTTGTATAAAGGCTTGAAATAAATTTGTTGAATCATGTATACACATTATTTCCCTCCTTCAAACTATTTCTTTATCTAAGTTTCACACTCTTACACTTTTTATCTCTTGTTGTTGTGTTTTTTAGATGCAGTCAAGCTGGTTCTGACTCACAACAGAACAAACACTGCAAGGTCCTGTGCTATCCTCACAATTCTTGTTGCATTTTCATCTTCCTCTTTTTCACTGACCCTTCATTTTACTAAGCATGATATTTTTCTTCAGGGACTGAACCCTCCTGACAAAATGTCCAAAGTATGAAAGATAAAGTCTGGCCATACTGACTTCTAAGGAGCATTCCATCTGTACTTCTTCCAACACAGATTTGATTGTCCATTGTACACGTAGTATTATTCTCCAACTATAATTCATGCATTGGTCCTTCTCAGGTCTTCCTTATTCATCGTCCAACTTTCACATGCTTATGAGACTACTGAAAATATCTTGACTTGGTTCAGGTGCACCTTATTTCTCAAACTGATATTTTTATTTTTAAGTTTTTATTGTGAATTGAGTGATATTTTACAGGGGAGAACATTGGTTTTACACTCATCGTTTCATTGCAATGATTACAATCCCCTCCATGCATCATTATTCGACAGTATTTGCTTCTATTCCTTCTGTTTGTTGGTAGCTTTTTTTTTTTTTTTTGGATATGCATAAAAACACTCAGGAATATATAACCATTTAAATAACCAAAGGGCACATTCTACAAGCCTGCCTACTGGCTGGCAACACAAAGCTTTCTCTTCCCATGAGTCCTCAGCTGCTCTCTCTCCATGTCATCATCTCTGCCTCCATCTTTGGTGTCACTGCTTCTCTGGATAGGTTTCCACATTCTGTTCATTCTCATCTTCCTTGATGGTTCTAGGGCCCGTTTCTCCTGAATTGTAAGATGAACTACTCTCCCTTTTATGTTACAAATCTTCTACCTTTACATTTGTGAATATCTCAATTAGTCATGATAACAATTATTTACTATTGAATCATAAGCATCATATCCCCACCTCTTTTCACCAGACCTGTCTAGAAAAGATGTAGACTATTCAGTGGGGATTCTACCTTCCCCTGCACACTCTGAAACTAAACTCCTTCTTGAACATTTGTAAGCCAGTTACTTCATGCCTTTACAGTGCCCCTATTTTAGGTTGTCAGTGTCTCAGTTGCCCAGTCCTTTCAACCCTGTGTACATTGGGGAAGGGGATGATCCTTGACATGAAGATTTCTTCCTGCTCAGTGGTATTTTGAGTTACTAATACCACAAGTATAGGTCAAGTTCACCAAATTGTAGCAATGGGCACTTGTTTCCTTTATAAAAAAGTTTTCTGTCTTCCTCTAGTCGAGCTCTGATCATCCAGCCATGGAAGCTAGGTCAAATGGGTACTATCTGCAAGTTTGGGCATTTTTCTGTGTCTTCCGTCACTTCATAAAACTGACATATTTTAAAACACATTTTTAACACTTTAAAAAGGTTTTGTGCAGCAGATTTGCCTAATGCTACATGCTTTTTGACTCTTTGATGGATGCTTCCTTAAGTGTTGATTATGGATCCAAGCAAAATGAAGTCTTTGCATAGTCAAAAAAGCATCAGTACAGATCTTTTTTGGTATTTTCTGCCAAGACCCATCTGTAGTTAGCAATGATATCCCTAGTTCACCATGCTCTTTTGAATCCAGTTTTAACTTCTTGCTGTTAACTGTGCAATGTAATATTGCCACCATTTTAAAATTGTCTTCAGCAAAATTTTACTTGCATATAATATGAATAATGTTGATATTGATTATATTGTTTGATGCTTTCAACATCCCATTGGGAAACCTATCTTTGGCACAGGTACAAATAAGAATATGATGTCCAGGTAGCTGTCTTCAAAATATCTTGACATAAAATAGTGAGCACCTCGTCTGGGCTTCATAGATGAGTGCTGCATCAATTGAAATAACTCAATTTGTATTCTATCAATTCCTTGAACTTTCTTTTTTTTCCATTTTATTTAGTGCAGCTTGAGTTTCTTTGTTCAGTACCATTGACTCTTGGTTAGTTGCTACCTCTTGAAATGGCTCAACATTAACCATTTATTTTTAATACAATGCCGCTGAGTTTTGCTTGCTTATTTGGATGCATTCTGCATCATTCTATATTTTGTCCATTTGTTGTCCTTGTTAAGTGCTGTCGAGTTACTTCCTAATTATAGTGACCAAGAAAAGGGTTCCCAAGGAAATTCTTGTGCATTTGATCTGCCAATCTTTCAGTCAGAAGTCCAGTGCTTAGCTTACATTGATACACCAGGAGTCAGTTTTCGCCATTGATGCTGTTGTAAGTTACCTTTAAGGCAGTACCAACACAAAACAACAGTATGCACAGCATAACAAAACACTGCCAGGTCCTGAATCAAACCTATAATCAGTGCTACATTAGAGCCCATTGCTACTGACACTGTGCCAATCTGTCCTGTTGGTGGCTTTCCTCTTTCTCGTTAATCGTTCACTTTACCAAGCATGATGTCCTTCTCCAAGGACAGGTCCCTACTGATAATATGTTTAAAGTATGAGAGATGAATTCTAGCCAGCCTAGCTTCTAGGAGTGTTCTGGATGTACTTCCTCCAACACAGATTAGCTTGTTCTCTTGGAGGTCCATGGTACTTTTAATATTCTCTTCCAACACCATAACACAAAGGCATATATTATTCTATGGTCTTACTTATTCATTATCCAACTTCCACATGTTTATGAGATTATTGAAAACACCGTGGCTTCAGTCAAGTGCACCTTATTCCTCTAAATGACATCTTTGCACTTGAACATTTTAAAGAAGTTTTGTGCCACCGATTTGCTTAATGCAATACATTTGACTTCTTGATTGCTGCTTCCAAGAGTGTTGATTGATGGTTGAGCTGAGCAAAATGAAGTCTTTAACAACTTCAAACTCTTCTCTATTTATATTGTTGTTGTTATGTGCCGTGGAGTCGGTTCCGACTCATCGTGACCCTGTACAGGGTTTCCGAGGCTGGAAATCTTTACAGGAGCAGAAAGTCTCATCTTTTTCCCACAGAACAGCTGGTAGTTTCGAACTGCTGACCTTGAGGCTCGCAGCCTGATTCATAACCACTATGCTACCAGAGCTCCTATTTATATGGAGGTTATTAATTGGTCCACCAGTGTGGACATTTTTTTTTTGTCTTTTACATTGAGTTGCAACCCATGACAAAAACTGTGGTCTTCAATCTTTATCAATTAATTTTTACAATTAATTTTCACAATTTTAAGGATTCTTCCCTTACAGTAAGCAAGGTTGTATCATCTGTATATCACAGGTTGTTAATGAGTCTTCCTCCAATCCTGATGTCACATTTTTCTCCATCTTCCTGATTATTTGCTCAACATACAGATTGAATAAGTATGGCAAAACAATAAAATTCTGTCACACAACTTTCCTAATTTTAAACTATTCTTTAGTGTTCCCTTGTTCTGTTTGAGTAACTGCCTCTTGTTCTATGTAGAGGTTCCTCATGAGCACAAGTAAGTGTTCCAGAATATTCATTCTCTGAAATATTGTCCATAACTTATCATGATCCACACAATTGAATGTCTTTGTGTAGTCAATAAAGCACAGGTAAACATCTTTCTTGTATTCTTTGCTCTCAGCCAAGATCTGTGTAATGTTAGCAATGATATCACTTATTCCAAATCCTTGTCTGAATTCAGCTTGAACCTCTGGCAGTTCTCAGTCAATGTGCTGTTGTAGACCTTTTAAATTATCTTTAGCAAAATTTCACTTGCATGTGATATTAATGATATTATCAGATGATTCCCACTTTCTGTTAGATAACATCTCCTTGGAATAGAGACAAATATGGATCTCTTCCAATCAGTTTGCAAGGTAGCTGTCTTCCAAATTTCTTGGTATGGATGAGTGACAGTGCCTCCAGTGCTGCATCTGTTTTTTATGTTTTGTTTTTTTAGTATTTCCATGTGTATTCCATCAATTCAAGGATCCTTGTTCTTACCAATGCTTTCAGTGCACCTTGGAGTTTTTCCTTCAGTATCATTGGCTCTTGATCATATGCTATCTCTTCAAATGTTTGAACATCAAAAATTTCATTTTGGTACAGAGATTGTGTATTCTTTCAATTTTTTTTTTAATTAGATTTTATTGTGAATTGAGTGATAGTTTATGTGGGAGAACATTGGTTTTACACTCATTATTTCATTGCAA
>NW_006408609.1:11727981-11729056 GCF_000296735.1 Chrysochloris asiatica | reverse complement strand
CCCAAAAGTTTAAGTACAAATGTGAAACAGGAAGAGGTATGCTACAATCCAAAAGAATGGCTTGATTTTTTTTCTAATATGTACAAAGAGAAGTCTGGACAATATATCTGGGAATGGCTATTAAGGTTGTGGGATTATGGTGAAAGGAACATAAAGTCAGATCAATCTGGATTTATTGATATGGTTTCACTAAGCACAGATTCTTCATTCAATGTTTTAGCACAAGAGGCGAGAAACTAAGAGTTTATTTGTTTGGTTCACTGAAGCATGGATTGCACAGTGATTTACAATATATCAAACTGAAGTCAGACCTGCCTTGGAATATAGTAGAGAAAGCTATGCTACAAACAAACACATAGAGTACTGAGTAAACATGCCTTTTACCACAACAGTGTAGAACAAATTTGTGAAGGGCGTCCCAGCCTCCTTGAAGACTGCTGATATTGCTGTTTTGTGTAAATCAGATTTGACAGTGAGCAGTGCCTTAATTAAGTTAAGAGACCTAACTATAATGAGGCTGATTGTACCTCAAAGTAGTAGATCCAGTGGAACCATTTAATTGACAAAGACAAGTTGAGTGCAGCTACCCAAATGGCCAGTAAAATCAAAGTAATAATCAAAACAGTTTGACTCCTGTGAACTTAAGGCACTGGCTACTGAGGTAAGGTGTAATTAGGAGTGAAATAGATGAGACATATACTAGATATTTATTTGATCTATACAAGAGGAAGTATTCTAACTCAAGTGAATGGTAGTCTAACTTGAATATTCATAATAGAGAGTCACGACCTCTCAATCAATGCCCTGACTTGAGCAAGTTTACAGATCCACAACCTCTTGAATTAAGGGAAGACCAGATCCTTTTGAGGAAAGACCCCTCTACAATGCTAAATTTTTTCACTGTTGTTCTTTCCCCTAGTTTTCCTGAAAAGTATCCACTGTCTCTTACAAGAGTGACTATTCATTGGGGCAAAGGCAATAATCAGATTTTTGGGGACTACTGGACACTTGACTCCAAATTGACACTAATTCAAGATACCCAAATCATTATTGTGTACCATCTGTAAGAGGTAGG
>NW_006408609.1:11725582-11726149 GCF_000296735.1 Chrysochloris asiatica | reverse complement strand
ACATTCGTGGCAGAACTCCCCCGGGGTGGTAGTGGGGTGTCCATTTGCTCAGGTATCCCCTCCAGTCACCAGAATGGAGGTGAGCAGACAGTGAAAGACCAATGAACAGATACCAAAAAAAAAGAATGTCCACACCTGTATATCCGTGGTTCTGTCAAGCATCGTTGGCTGTTCTGATCCTCCCCGCTTGGTCTATCACAAGATGGCGGCTCCGGGAGCAGTTAAGCGTGTTGAATTAGAAAGCAATGGTTTTTTTTGATTCTGCTACAAATTCTGCTAGTTGTAACCCTTCCAAGCTTTTAAATATTCCTTTGTATGTGGTTCAGAGTTTTAGCACCATCCCCTGAGCCTGCTTGGTCTGGTATTCTGTGTTGTTGCTGATGGAGCTCCTCACTGCACATCTACCTGATCCACCATCATGTTGGTATATCTTAGACATTAGGGAGCTGAAATGGACTGATATTGGCCATTCTGAATCTGACAACCACATAGTTTACTATGCCAGGAGTGACAAATTAAAGAGGAATGGTATTACATTAATTGTCAAAAGAGAATATCCAGATTAGT
>NW_006408609.1:11717591-11723152 GCF_000296735.1 Chrysochloris asiatica | reverse complement strand
CCAAAAGAACCAACAGATCTGTATTGGAAGATGTGCAGCTAGTTCGAGTGTTGCAATAAACTTTGATATGCATATATATACTTGTGTTCTGTCTCATGTTTATGATATTGGCTCCTTGGAGGCCAAGACAGCCAAACTTCATTTCTCACACTTCAGACATATTGTCAGGAGGGACAAGTTACTGGAGAAGGATATCATGTTTGGTAAGGTGGAGGGTCAGAGAAAAAGAGGAAGATGGATTGTCAAAGTGGCAGCATTAATGGGCTCAAGCGTGGCAAAGATAGTGAGGTTGGGCCAGTACTGGGCAGTGTTTCGTTCTGCTGTGCGTAAGTTTGCTATGAATCAATACCAATTCAGTGGCACCCTAAAAACAACAAACACCATAATTATAGGTAAAGTGCATCAAATTGTGGTAATTTGTTTCGTTTCTCAAAAAATTTTTGTATCCCTCCTGTAGAGTTCTGATCATCAAGCTAATGAAGCTAGGTCAAATGGGTAGTATCTGAAAGTTTAGGTATTCTTGTGCATCTCCCCCCACTTTATATCAGCTGGATGCTTCACTCTCAGCTCTAGTCCTCTGTTGCTAGGTCAGTGTCCACGGGAATCAGTGGTTCCCAAGTATCCCCAAACTTTGAACCCACCATCCCTTCCTCTTCTCTCTCTCTCATCTCAAGGTTGATGAGAGTCTATGGAACATGATCAAACTCAGGCCATATCTTCATTGCTGCCTTTCCCCCACTTCCACTCACATGTAGACCAACGCTGTTGCCAGCAAACTTACATGCCTGCTTGTTTGTTCCCTTTGAATTTCAGATTTGGAGGAGAGTTTGTCTTAAGGGGACTCGATTGCTTGCCTTTATGGCACCTGGGCAAACAGCTTGACTATTCTTGTAATAGCCAAACAGACTTCCATTTTTGTTTTTGTTTCATTTTTTTCTTGCTGGTCTTTCTTTCAAGAGTATCTTCTGTTCCTCTAGCTGCTCTGTGCTGATCTCCATGTCCTTGTAAGTGGGAATGTCCCACCTCAGAAGGTTCTGGATGGTGCTCAAGATTCCATCGAAGGTCCTATACACTACAAAAGCTCCACAAGAAGCCTATTTAACTGGGTAAATTCTAGGACCCCTTTTAGGTATTCAAATCAGTTATAGGCTGACAATGGGGTTATCTGCTTTCTGTACTCATATTTCCCAATATTCTTTTTGATCCCACTCAAGTATCTATACTTGATAAATATACTTGCCTACTATACAATTGTAGGCAATAGTAGGCAAGGGAAACCAATATCCATAAGACAGTCAAGCATCTTAACATTATTTTTCCTCTTTTACCCATTCAGACTATGCCTTGATCCCTGAATCACAGAGTTCTGTTGTTTGAAGGTTAAGCATATATTACTATTTACTTCTGTCCTATTTAGCCCATCCAAACCTACCTAATTTCCCCCCTATCTACTTCATTCTTCCACTTCTTCCCCCTTCTTGTGTATTGCCCTCCCTTTCATTGTATATTGCCTTCCTCAAAACTTGAGTTATGATGCGATTATTCTCTACCCTGTGCTCTACCATCGCATCCCTTCCACACCTGGTAACCAACAAAAATTTTAATTTTTTTTCCCCAGTATGGGTATCTTTTCTTAAGCTTTCAAAATAATGGTCTTATGCAATATTTGTCCTTTTGTGACTGACTAATTTCACTCAGCATAATGTTCTCAAGGTTCATCCATGTTAACTGGTGATTTGCAGTTTCTTTATTAGTCTCTAAAATAGCATATTATTCCATTGTGTGTACATTCCAAAGTTTGTTTATCCATTCTTCCATTGATGGGCTCTTAGGCTGTCTCCATCTTTTTGCTATTTAAATAGTGTTACAATAAACATTTGTGTGCATATATCTACTTGTGTTCTGGCTCATATTTCTTGTGGATATATGTAAGGTAGAGGAATTGCCAGATCATAAGGTATTTCAATTTCTAACTGTCTGAGGAAGTGCCATACCATTTTCCAGAGTGGTTAAACCATTTTATATTCCCAACAGCAATGTAGGAGGATCCCAGTCTCTCCACATCCTCACCAGAGTTTATTGTCCTCTGCTTTTATGAACTTCACTGTTATTGCTCATGTTTTTGCTCTCTTGATCTTCTAACTGCTCCATCCAGGTCAAGATGGCTGCATCGGTGGAACTCGCTGGCAGCCGCAAATCAGAAAATATCACTTTTCTTGCTTATACCGCTAGCAGTAAGCCTTCAATATTTCTACATATTCCTTTATATGTAATTCAGAGTTCTAGTACTGTGCCCTGAAACTGTTTTGTATGGTATTCTGTGTTATTCTGGTAGAGGTATGCATGGTACCTCTCCCTAATCTGCCATTAAGCCCTACCTCTTTCTTTCCTGACTTTTTAGTGACCTTTTGCTTTCTTCACACAACTCTTCTGGTATTTAGTCACTAGTGTCTAATGAATCAAATCTGTTCTTGAGAAATAACCTCATGTGCATGTGAAAGTTTAACAGTGAATAATGAAAACCTTAAAGTAATTGATGCATTGAGTTGTGATGTTGGATGAGAATAATAAAAACAATGGACTGCCAAAAGAACAAACCAAACTGTGTTAGAAAAAATACAACCAGAATGTTCCTTAGAATCCAAGATGGCCAGTCTTTTTTTCTCATACTTCAGACATATTATCAGAGGGACCAGCTCCTGGAGAAGGATATTATGTTTGGTAAAATGGAGGGTCAGAGTAAGAGAGGAAGTCTCCCAATAAGATGGATAGTCACAATAGCAGCAGCAAAGCACTCAAAAGTATCAATGCTTTTAAGGTTGACACAGGACAGGGCAGTGTTTCATTCTGTTGTTTAGAGGGTAGGTATTAGTTGGTAATGACTTGATGGCAATTAACATAAAGGCTATTGATTTTTGCTAGGTCTGGATCTTGCATCTCTGACTCTTCATCCAACTTTTTTTTTTTCTTTTGAGCCAATGGCCTGCTCTATATTGCCTGCTGATCCTGGGAGTCATCAGCAGTCTGCCATCTTAGTTGCCCAAATAGCCTGCCATCTGGTCGTTTGAGCTGGTTCATCTAACCTATGAACTTGGGACTTGTCCACGTCTACAACTTGTGAGCCATTTCAATGATATAAAACTGATGTAGCAATATAGACTCCAAAGCTGGTTTGAACCACAAGGTCTGCAGTACAAACTCAACAGCCACTCCTCAGAAAACATACACAGGGTTGCTATGAGTCAGAACTGACTCAACAGCATTTAACAACAGAAATATACATATGTATGTGGGAGCTTGGGAGCTCTGTAGGATAAATACTGGCTTTAAATCACAAGGTCAGCAGTTTGAGCCCATAAGTTGCTCATCCAGAGAAATATGAGAACTATGATTCTCCAAAGATTTACACCTTGAAAACACTATATAGCAGGGATATGAAGCCTTTTTTTCTGTCAAAATTAATAACCTTATTAATAAGTCATACAAAATTATCAACTAAAATTTAGCCTGCTATATTTGGTCATACATTTATTTAACTCATCCTTAGGAGCTCTGGTAGCGAAGTGGTTGCGAGTCGGGCTGTCAACCTCAAGGTCAGCAGTTTGAAACTACCAGCTGTTCCGCAGAAGAAAGATGTGACTTTCTGCTTCTGTAAAGATTTAAAGCCTTGGAAACCCTGTACAGGGTTGCTATGAGTCAGAACTGACTCCACGGCACATAACAACAACAACAACAATGCAATTTAATGTAATGGAGCCTTGGTGTGGCACTGTGTGTTAATGCTCTGGATTGCAAGGTCATTTGAACCACGTAGGTGGTTCAAGCTCACCAACTGCTCCTTGGAAACCCTACACAAGATTGCTATGGGTTGGCACTGCCTTGAAAGCACTTAACAACAATAACAATATAGTGGCACTGTTGGATAATCACTCAACTGCACAGTTGATTTGCACTGTAAGTTTGGTGGTTCAAATTTACCAGCTGCTCCTCAAAACCCTGTACAGGGCTGCTATGAATCAGAACTGATTCCATGGCCCTTAATAATAACAAAACAATATTATGGTGGGAACTGCAGTTGCCTTGACAGGACCTGACCAAATGATTTCAAGGGCCTTTATGGCCCTTTGGCTAGATGTTACTCACCCTTGCTATACAGGGTTGTGATGAGTGGGAACTGACTTGACAGCACTTACAACAGCAATATATGTGCATGTATATATATATGTAGCTCTGGTAGCGTAGTGGTTACAAATCGGGCTGCGAACCGCAAGGTCAGCAGTTCAAAACTACCAGCTGTTCTGTGGGAGAAAGACGAGGCATTCTGCTCCCGTAAAGATTTAAAGCCTCGGAAACCCTGTACAGGGTCTCTATGAGTAGGAACCAACTCCATCGCACATAACAACAACAACAACATATATGTAAGCTTCACTGGTTTTGCTTATCAAGAGAACCTAGTAAAGACAATAGTCTTCCTTGTCAAACTTTCGCAGCCTTTGTTGAAAGTTTCTTCCCAACATTATGCTCTCCTATTTTTATCTCACTACTTCACTGTGGGTGAATGCACCAGACCGCAAAGACATTTGAACAGCAAGGTCGGAGGTTCAAGTTCACCAGCCACTCCTTGGAAATCCTATGGGTCAGAACCAACTCCACAGAACTTAACAAAAACAACTGCTCACTTTTAGCACTTTAGCTAATACTCAAATAATACTCCAAGCACTGTTTATAGAACGTCACATATACTGGCTCATTTAATCTGCATCTAGATCTTGATGTAGATTCACTATTATTATCCCTGCTTATAGAAGCAAACACTGAGGCAGAGGGAATTTAATAAACTAGGAAGCCTAAAAAAGTACTCAAATTGTAAATAGTAAAAATGGGTTTTGAACTAAATAGTTCCAGAAACCATATTCTTAGTATACTGTTTTGCCTCTTTCTTTTGTATTTGCATATTGTACATCAGTATTACATTTACATCATCGTCTCCTCTTCTACATTTGTAATTGCTTCATAGCAAAAGTTTTCATCTTATTCATCTTTGAGTCTTCAAAGTCATTATGGTATCTGATACATTATAAATATTTTAAAATAAACCTTTAATTGATGTATTTATAAATGAGACTGGAAAGAGTTTCTTTGTCAAAGGCATACAGTTATTAAAGTTACAATAACGAAGCAAAATTTTCAAATTGTTAATAATACTGCTGGTGGTGGTATGTCATCAAGTTAGTTCCAACTCACAATGACCGTTTATAGAGTTTCTGAGGATAAGCTGGTGAATTTGAACCACCAACCTTGTGGTTCAAACTGACCTTATGGTCAAGTGCTTATCCTATAGCACCACACTTGTTGTTGTTAGGTGCCATCGAGTCGGTACTGACCCATAGCGACCTTATGCACAGCAGACTAAAACACTGCCCGATCCTAGGCCAAACACATTACTGTTGCCACACTTGAGTCCATCGATGCTGCCACTTGGCCAATCCATCTCACTGGGGGTCTTCCTTTTTTTCTCTGACCCTCCACCTTACCAAACATGATATCCTTCTCCAGCGACT
>NW_006408609.1:11704007-11716631 GCF_000296735.1 Chrysochloris asiatica | reverse complement strand
AATCTGGCTTGAACCTCTGGAAGTTCTCTGTCAATGTATAATTGTAGCCATTTCTGTATTACCTTTAGCAAAACTTTACTCACATGGGATATTAAAGAGATTGTCCGATGATTTCCACAGCACCACACTGTTGTTGTTGTTAAGTGCCGTGGAGTCGATTCTGACTCATAGCGACCCTGTACAGGGTATCCACGGCTGTAAATCTTTACGGGAGCGGAACGCCTCATCTTTCTCTCGTGGGATAGCTGGTAGTTTCGAACTGGTGACCTTGCAGTTAACAGCCCGATTCGTAACCAGTACGCTACCAGAGCTCCTAGCACTCTAGTAATAGTATTAAGAATTGTTGTTTGAGTGAAAAGTATCTAAATTTTGCTCATATGCAATAGTTATTTGTTGGTGGTCAGCTCTCTGTCAAAGATACAAAATGTAATAATAATTTTAAAAAAAGAGTGAGAGAGAGAGAAAGGCCATTTATTTAATGGATAAGCATTTTTTTCTATTGTATCAAACTTTGAAGATATTTTCTGGGGGAATTTTGGTCTGCCTCCAACCATAATGATTTTTTTTCCCCTTTTCTCCTTCACTTCCCCACCATTTTAAACATGCTCAAAAAAAAAAAGATCAACTGAATCGCCAGCTGCTACCAGCCAAATTAGGTTTTATTTTGTCCTGACATTCTGTTTTTCTCAGTTGGTTGCAATTGATATTTTGTTGCTTTCAGCTGTGATGTAGGTTGTTTTTAAAGTACCTTTGCTTCCCAATCCAATTGTTCTCACTCTTCTCACCATGGGCTGTTTGTCTTTCCTCTATCATTCATGCTTTACACATAATTTGTTAAAGTGAACTCTGATCTTGATTCTCAGTGTTTTTTATTATATGAAAACCTTAAAAAAGAAAAAGAAAAGGCATAAGTGAACCAGAAAGGGTAACATTCTTTCTAGGAGCATATTGCTCATGCGGCATCAAATTCTGGTTCTATTGAGGGTGTATTACCACATAGTTTCTTTAAATGTTTCTAGTATAGTCTATCATTTCATTTATAGGATATAAAATCTAAAAAATCCCCAAATAAATAATTTCTTAAGAATTTTTATACACAAAATGAGTTTGGTGATTAGTATTTTGCAACATTGTGACTATTATTAATATTTTCAAATTTCTTGCTGGCTGCATCAAAGAAAAAGAATCCAATTAAGTAGTTAAATATGCTTTATCTCCACTAAAATTTCTAATGGTCTCCAGTCACTCAGTGTTGCTTGAGTAATAGTCAATACCATATAGAGAAGGTGTGAGCTGAGGCTACACTATCAAAAATTTGTTCATGAGGGATTAGCTCCCATTAGTTAACAGCTATTGTTTAGGTATTACCTCCACCTACCACTTATAATTTGATAGTAAATTGTGGAAGACATTTAGAACATTCACTAAACGTTTGATTGTTAAAAATATTTTATAGTGATCATTTATAAAACCTGGATGGACTCTAGAAATTGCTAATAAAGAATGAATTCTATAAAAAAAAATGTTCACTTAAAGTTTTTTTTAAATAATACGTGTTGCTGTTGTTAAGTGCCATCAAGTTGATTCCGACCCATTGTGACACTGTATAGGGTTTCCAAGGAGTAGCTGGTGAGCTTGAACCACCAACTTTGCAGTTCAAATGACTTTACATTCTTATGCATTAGCCCACAGTGCCACACCAGGATTCCTAATAATACATATTGTGTAAATACTTAGAAAATAGTAAAAGTACAAAGTGAAAATGAAGATAATCCTAAGTCATACTACCCACAAGTAACCATTGTTAATATGTTGTTATATGATTTATAAATATCTTTTATTATATATTTTGCTCATATAATATTATGAACAAGATACATAGCATTAAATATTCTTCTAAAACATATTTAAATGACTTCAAAATATTTTATCATAAACACTACATTGTTGTTGTTGTTAGGTAGTTTCAAGTTGGTTCAAATTCATTGCAATCTTGTATATAACAGAATGAATCCCCATGGTACCCTATCCTGCATAGTCCTCACAATTGTTGCTGCTATGTTTGGGTCTATTTTTGCAGCTACTGTGTAAATCCACCTTGTTGAGTATCTTTTTCTTTTACACTCACTGTCTACTTTGCCAATACCATGCATTTCTTCAGGGGCTGGTACAACCTGATAACTTGTACAAAGTATATAAGGCTAAACATTGTCATTCTCTCTTCTATAAAGCATTCTGGCTGTACTTCTTCCTATACAGAGTTGTTCCTTCTTGTATTCTATAGTTTATTCAGTATTCTTCACCAAAGCCATAATTCAAAACCAATTCTGCTTTGGAATTCCTTATTTATTGTCCAGCTTTCACATGTATTTGTGGTGATTGAAAATATCACAGCTTGGGTCAGGTACACCTTAGTCTTAAAGTAATATTTTCCTTTTGACACTTAAAAGCAGTCTTTTACAGTGGCTTTATCCAATACAATATGTCATTTGGTTTCTTGACTACTGCTTCCATGAGCATTGATTGTGGGTCCATATAAACTGAAATCCTTGACAAGTCTTTTTCTGCATTTATCATGGCAGTGCTTACATTTTTGAGGAATTCAGTTTTCTTTATGTTGAAGTATAATCTATACTGAATCCTATAGTCTTTAATCTTTATCCCCACCCTCATTTTTGAAAATGTTTAAAAATAACCACCACAGCATTCCTAGAGAGCAGGGCTTGATGGTGGATTAGGAAGAGGTGCAGTGCCAACCTCCACTAGCAATAACACAAAATACCAGATGAAGAAAGTTCAGAGGATGGTCCTAGAACTCTGAACTACATATAAAGGAATATTTATCAGTATAAAAGGCTTACTGCTAGTGGGATTTGTAGCAGAAGCAAGAAAAGTGGCATTTCCTGAGTGGCCGCTGCTGGCAGACACCCAGTGCAGCCATCATGAGAGGACCAAAGCTGAAATCCCATTACAGAGACCTGACCGATTGACAGAGATAAAGGTGTGAACAATTTTTCTTCTGCTCATTTATCTGTCTCTGTCTGTGTAACTCCATTCTGGTGACTAGAGGAGATGCCTGAGTGAGTAAACACCCCACCCCTCGGCTCACAGAGGTTTCAACTGCATATGCACATGGATCTGCTCAGCAAAGACCACTGAGACCAGAATCAAAGAATGTGGAGGAGTCAACAAGAACAATTTAAAACAGCTCTGGCCAGCTGTAGGCTGTTTCTCACTAGGATGTGCTTGTGGAGCGGCAGACAGGCAAAAAAGAAAAGATGGCAATCATCTTGAAATCTCTCAGGTGACCTAGAAGGCAAGAAGCCAAAAAAAAAGACACATTCAAGTCTTATGCATATTTTTCTACTTTTTTGTTTTGTTTTGTATTGTGGTGATTGTAGGCTTTAGTGTCCAATCTGTTTTCTTGTTTTGGTCTCCCTTTTACCTTGGGGTAGGCTTTTTCTATCCCTACATTAACTAAGAATATACAACAATTGCAGCCATATAGCCAAGTTACAATCACACCTTATAAAATCCACCATCCAGGCAAGAGCCAATACCAGCTGCTATACATCAGAGAAGTGTAGATAGCCAGGACTTGCTAAAATTACTTTCAGTTGAGTAATAATAAGAATGAGAAGGGAAACCCATCTCCTGATCACATCTACCAGGAAGCAGTCAGAAAGCTTAATAATACACTAACATACATTCATCTAATTATTGAAAATACATCTAATCATTGAAAATGCCCCAAAAGAACAGAAGAATCTCAGCTCATGTGCAGAAAAAAAGTTACAGTAACTGAATAAAATGATCTAGAGTTAGACCTAGAATTCCCACTAGAAAGAGAGCAGGCTTTAGAACTGCCTGAGAAGGAATTCAGGAGAATTATACTGAAGTGCATCCAAATACTCCACAGAGAGGTTGAGAAAAATAAGGAAGAAGTCAGAAAAGAAACAGCATTGGAAACAATTCAAAATCTGCAAAAAGTGGTCCAAACGATTAATAATAAAATATTTGAAATGGACAATACAATGAAAGGGCAAAGGATTAGAATTGAAGAGATGGAAGACAGAACCAGCGAGCTTGAAGATAAATCTCTCAATACTTCTAAGATAGAAGAACAAGGAGGAAAAAAGAATAAAAAATCTGAATAAAGTCTAAGATTCATGTGGGACAACATGAAAAGGAATAAACTGAGGGTTTTTGGAGTCCCAGAACAGGAGGACTCTCAGAAGACCACAAAGGAGATAGTTTTAGAGCTGCTGGAAGAAAATGTCCCTAACATTCTGAAAGATGACAAGATAAGCATTCAAGTAGCTCAAGGAACCCCAGGAAGGATAGACGCCAAAAGAAAATCACCAAGACATATCATAATCAAGCTCTCCAAAGTCAAAGACAAGTAGAGAATACTGAAAGCACCTAGGGAAAAAGATAAGTGTTACTTACAAAGGCAAGCAAATAACAGTAAGCTCTAATATATCAGCAGAAACCATTAAGACACAAAGGCAATGGGGAGACATATATAAAACACTGAAAGAAAAAAACTGCCAACCAAAAATCATCTATCCAGCAAAGCTGTCAGTCAAATATGATGGTGTAATCAAAACATTCCAGGATAAACAGATGCTAAAGAACATTGTCAAAACCAACCCAGCATTTCAAAACATCCTAAAGGGAGTTCTTTGGACTGAGACCCAACAAGAACAGACAACAACCAGAGATTGGCAGACATGGCAATAACACCTGGATCTCAGTTGACAGATAGAAGAGTCCAGAACAGAACAAAACTATAAGAATGAATTCAGAAGACCTGAGAGGTCAGTCTATGACCCAAACAATTACAATGTTAAAGAAGGGGGCAATATAGGAACAGAGATCAAGGTTGTGAGGATGTCAGGTAGATTGCAGGATAAAATAGACTGTTGTAAATGGAGGAAAAAGTTAAGAGAATATAAGGTTACCTCAAAGAAAATTAATACTTCACAACATATGAAAAATATAAAAAGGAGAACATGGAAACATTAAAACTATGAAGAAACTGACACAAAAATGCACAAAAACATGAATTCAACATAGGAAAGCATGCAGAACAAAGAAACCAATAGCACCACACAAAAAAAGCAAACATAATGAAAGAAAAAAAAATCCATATCTATTGATAATGTCAACAGAGTAAATGCACCAGTCAAGAGACAGAGAGTAGCAGAATGAGTAAGAAAACAAGATTCTAAAATTAATCACCATAATTAAAGTATCAAATTCCTCTGCTGTCTTGCCCCATACTCTTGATGCCATCACTGACTTTTGCTACTAGTGCAATAAACAGTGCCATCAGATTCTCAATTTGTCTTGAGTAAAATGATAGACTTTCTTAATACAACTGTCTTTTTCTTACTAAGCAAGTATGAATTCCCAAAGTAGATACTAAAGAATGCAGAATATAAATGGGAGGTGTAGGAAATGCCTGAAGAGTACACTTTACCTAATGGATAAATGCTTCTCTCAGCTGAAATTCAATAGAAAATATTTCAGAGGGATTCTACAGACTCCTGAGGAGATCTTTGGCATGATTAAGCCTCAGTTACCATCTGCAGTGACC
This sequence comes from Chrysochloris asiatica, assembly GCF_000296735.1. Taxonomy (NCBI): domain Eukaryota; kingdom Metazoa; phylum Chordata; class Mammalia; order Afrosoricida; family Chrysochloridae; genus Chrysochloris; species Chrysochloris asiatica. Next base: position 11,711,029 of record NW_006408609.1, on the reverse strand, counting down.
TTGAAAATAGACCCTTTATAGCTTTTCCTCTTCTCAGATTCTCCATTTCTTCATCTTGGTATCACCACACAAAAACAAGACACCATCAATGAATGGCTCTTTGGAGAATTAAGGGATAACCAGCTAATTACAATTCTGTAACTCCTTATATGTATCTCTTATTATTTCCATTGGACTCATTGCTAGAGGTTGAATTGCTGATATAAAAGCCATGAACAAAATGTAAAACAAGACTTTAAAATACATATTTTAGAGTTTATGAAGCCTGTGGTGAAAAATTCACACAATCATTGCAGATCAAATCACAGCAGAATCTTCATTCCTTTTGTTATCCAATCTCCATCTCACTTTTTGCCAGCCCCAACCTTGACCTTTGCAGTTCCCCTGAGTTTCTTCATTCTTTTTTTTTGAGTTCCTCACACTGTTTTCCTAAGTTTTTTTTTTTTATTCTCATACAGGACATGTCTTGCAAATCTATGCTCAGGTTATTTTTTCTTTGTATAATCTGAGGAATTGTAAATCATGCTGAACCCACCAAGATGTGTTCTAAATCAAAACACAGAGATGACATCTGGTATCATCTTGAACAGTTTGGCAAATTTTCCCCAAATTTCTGTCTTAGGTACTGTTACATTCCCAGGGTGAAGGACATCAATGACAATTTGTTTCCTCTGAAATAGTCAGTTGGTCATGAACTTCCTGGTCTGGAGAGTTACTGTGCCATTCATGATGACAACAGTCCCAAAACAAAAGACTTTTCATAAATATTACACTTTGACATATTTTAATTCAATTGAAAAATATCCAATGGCTGAGTGCCATAAGTTATTCCAAATCAGTTTATATTTATTTTTGAATAAAGATTTATGCTACAGAATAAAAATTTAAAAATCAACAAACAGCAATTCTGTTATCTTTTGAACAATCTTTAGTCTTAGAAATGCTGTCCAAGGGGGAGATATTCACTGGCAGACACTATGACAAAACCTCTGATTTCTATGAAATATTTTCCTTTACAAAGAATTTCACTGACCTTTCAGATTTGACCATATCTAAACTCCCCAGAAAGAGCAAAAAGCAACTAATTAAAATCTGTCATCATTCCATTTCCATTATTTTGGGAAATCAGTAGCATTCACCTTTAGAGACATCTATTGGTAGAACATTTTCCATTTGCCAATTTTCAGCCACTTACCATTTAACTCATAGTATAATATCCTTGTGAAAATCATTCAACAGTAAGATAGATATTTGAATGGTATAACATTTTTATGCCTCCTTGGTTTACAAGGGTCTGACCTAAACATTCCCCAGAAAGTTGTGCTGCAACAACACAATTTTTAATCTACCTGCTTTGGGATTACATGAGTTTAACTATAACCATGGATACATAGTGATAAGATGTTCTCGTATGCTGGTGAGGAACGTTTTGCAGTAGCAATACTGGATATCCAGACTAATCATGACTCACACTCAGAAAACTGTCTTTTTACCTGAAAGATAATAAGGGCATATAGTCCTTTAGACTTCCATGAACCTGATTTTTCTTTGTGTCCTCTTCCTTCTCAACTCTAATATGTTTTAAAAGTCTGTATATAAACATAAATACTATTTACTTAACATTCTTGACAGTTTATACCCCTTCAGATAACACATTCAGACAATCAACATTATTTGATTGATAAGCAATTCATTCATATTTGTAAGGAATCCTCGTGACACAAATGGTTAAGTACTTGACTGCTCATTGGTTAAATACTCAACTGCCAACTTCAAGAATGCTGGTTAGAACATATCCAGGCACTTTATGAAGTTAAGAGTTTGTGATCTGCTCCAGTATATATTTCAGTCTAGGAAACCCAATGTGACACTTTTCATCTGTCACATGAGTTGTCTATATTGACTAATCTGACACATGAATAGTTTACTTTGACCACAGCACCTAACAACAACATGTTTACTTGTTCTTTGTATCCCTTTATGGCAGCCTTTAATCATAGCTTTGATTGCATATTTAATATTTTGTTGTACTTACATACATACTATTGTTCACATTTATTTAGGATATCTCACAAGCGAGGCATAGATAAGGATGGCAGTGAAAATAAAAAACCAGAACAAATAAAAGCAAACAGAATGTAAGTCTGCAGCCTATAAACTTATTGCATATGTTTTTTCTTATGTATGTTGAGGTGTAGTTCATACTGAAGACTATATAGTCTCTGATTTTTTTTTATCTGTAAGACACAACTAAAATGTATTCATTATTATAAGGAAAGTAAATATTTTTAATGAGCAAACAGAAATGTGAGAATTCACATTCTTTCAGAGACTTAATTGCTAACATCATCATTGTTATCATTATTGTTAAGTATCATTCAGTCATTGTACACTCATAGGGACCATGTATAGGGTTTCCAAGGAGCAACTCGTAAGCTTGAACTGCCGATCTTGTGGTTCACACCAACCTTGCAATCCAGCATATTTACCCACAGCACCATATCAGGACTCCAAACATCATCATACTTATGTGTTTATGAGACAAAAGTCAGATATAAGTAGGTGACTTGTTAGATGCCATTGATTTTGTTTCTACTCATAGTGACCTTATAAACACACAAAAAAAACCAAAACACTGCTTGGTACTATGTCTTCCTTGCCCTCTTTGTTAAGCTTGAGCTCATTGTTGCTACCACTGTGCCAATCCATCCCGTTAAGGATCTATTTCATTTTGCTGACCCTCCACTTTACCTAGCATGATGTCCTTCTCCACAGACTAGTCCCTCATGATAATATACCTAAACCATGAGAGGCAAGTCTCACCATCCTGTCTTTTAAGGAGCATTCTGGGTGTACTTTTTGTCAGCACAGGTTTTTCTGTTCAAACAGTGCATGGTACTTTTAATTTTCTTCTCGAACACCATATGTATCAATTGTTCTAAAGTTTCTTTCTACTCTGTCCAACTTTCACATGTATATGAAGCTATGGAAACTAACATGGATTGAGTTAGGAGCACCTTAGTTCTCAACTGACATCTTTGCTCCTGAACACTCTAAAGAGATCTTCTTGTGCAGCAGTCATTCCTAACGCAATATGTCACTTGATTTATTGATTGCTGCTTACATGAGTGTTGACAATGGATAAAAACAAAACTAAATCTTTTATAACTTCAGTCTTTCTCTATTGATCCTATGTTATTTATTGGTCAAGTGGTGAGAATTTTTGTTTTCTTTACATAAGTCCTCTTCAATTTCAGCAAGCAAGGTGGTATCATCTGCATATCACGGTGCTTAATAAGTCTCCCTCAAATCCTAATGCCAGGATGTTCATATAACCCAGTTTTTCAGCTGATTTGCTCAGGATACAGATTGAATAAATATGGTGACAGAATAAAGCCCAAATGCACACCTTTCTTAATTTTAAATTATTCAACGTCCCTGTGTTCTTTTCAAATGACTACATCTTGGTCTATGTACAGGTTCCTCATGAACACAATTTAGTGTACCAACTACTCATTCTACACAATTTTATCCATGGTTTGTCATAATTTGCACAGTCAAAAGCCTTTGCATAGTTAATGAAGTAAAGGTAAACATATGTCTGGTATACTCTGCTTTCAGCTAAGATCCATCTGATATTAGCAATGATATTCTTCATTCCATGTCCTCTGAATCTGGCTTCAGTCTCTGGCAGTTCATTCTCAATGTTCTGTTGCAGCTGTTTTTTAATTATATGTAGCAAAAATCTACTTGCTTGTGATATTAATGATATTGTCCAATGATTTCCAAATTCTGTGGCTCTTTGGAATGAGCAGAAATAAGGATCTCTTCCAATCGGTTGTCCAAGTATCTGTCTGCCATATTTCTTGGCATAGATGAGTGAATGATAAATGAATAAAATAATGACGTTATTGAAGACTTCATTTTGCTTAGATCCACATTCAACATTTAAGAAGCAGCAGTCAAAAAATTAATGGTATATTGCATTAGGCAAATTTTCTGAGTAAGATCTCTTTAAAGTATTTGAAGAGTAAAGATAACATTTTGAGGACGAAGGTGCATCTGACCCAAGCCATAGTATTTTCAACCGTCTCATATGCATGTAACTGTTGGACAATGAATAAGGAAGACAACAGAGGAGTTGGTGCATTTTTGTGATTGTGTTGCAGAAGAATGTTTAAAATACCCTGGACTACCAGGAGAACAAAAAAATCTGCATTGGAAGAAGTATAGACAAAATGCTACTTAGAAGTCAGGATACTGAGACTTAATCACTCATATTTCATATATGTTATCAAGAAAGACCAGTCCCTGGAGAAGGACATAGTGCTTTTTAAAATAAGTCAATGAGAGAGAGAGGAAAACCCCCTATGGGAAGGATTGACTTCAGTGACAGCAGCTGTGTGCTCAAGTATAATAACATTGTGGGGATGGTGCATGCAGTGTTTCATTCTGTTGTGCACAGGGTTGCTATTATTCAGAGCAGACGTGTTGGCAATAAATTCTTGGTGTGGTGCTGTAGGAAGAGCATCGACTGAGTACCACGATGTTGTCAGTTCAAACTCACCAATTGCTCCTTCAAAATTCCTTCCATACTATTTTAATAGTGTTGTATTGAGTGAAATGTACCACCGTCTGCTTATTCATTCAACATTTAATGGATAATTAAGTTGTTTTCCATTTGGGCTATTATGAATAAAGCTGCTATGAACATTTGTATACAAAAAAAAAAAAAAAACTCTATACAGAGTTGCTATGATTTGGAATAGACTCAGTGACACTTAAAAACATCATTCATTCATCATATATATTGTTCTCCCCTAGGATCACAAGTTAATTTTATTTCTGTACTCTCTCTATTCAGAAGTGTGCTCACACACAATATCACTGAAAGTATCCTTGACATAGAAATAGAAAAAGAAATTGAGACACTTCTAAATTTTTATAAGTGATCCACTTCTTATCACTCTTGTTGTTGTACTTAAGTGCCAACAAGTCAGTTCTGACCCATAGCGACCCTGTATAAAATATCTGAGAAGCAGCTCAGGAGCTTGAACCACTGACCTTGCAGTTCAAATGGCTTTGCAGTCTGACGTATTTGCTACTATTAAATCAGTTCCTGACTTATGGAAACCCTATGCAAAATAGAACCAAATGCTGCTTAGTCCTGAGCTATTCCCATGATTGGTTACAGATGAAAATGTGATAATTTGGAGTTTCATTGGCTTAATTTTGGAAATTTCCATCTTAGTTTGTATACTCCACTGAAATCTGTTGGGCATCATAGTAAGCTGCAAGCCTTAATTGACAGATGGTGGCTACAGAAGAGGGGCATTAGCAGGGAATCAATCCCAAGTCTCCCAGATGGAAGGTGAGAATTCTACCACTGAATTACCACTGCTCCTTTACTATCATTTAATCATCCAGTTTTGCTGTTTAATTTTCTATATAGGTTTTAGTATCTATTTGGCATCTCTGTATGTTGATGTCAGATAAGCACTGGATTTCTAACTCCAAGATTGGCAATTCAAATTCACCAGTCATTCCTCAGAAACACTATACTTAGTCACTATGATTCAGAACTGACTCAAAGACACTTAAGAACAACAATGACAAGATATTTATTTCACTCCTCCTTAGACCCTCTATCAGAGGGTTTGTTGTGGAGTCAACAAAATAGAGGAAAAACCTCAATGAGCTGAATTGACATAGTGGCTGCAACAGTAGGCTCAAACATAACAATTCTGAGGATGGTACAGAAATGGCAGTGTTTCATTGTGTTATGCATAGGGTCACAATGGTTGGAACTAAGTCTACAACACCCAACAGTAATAACAACAGCCTCTCAACAGGACTTGTATCATTTAATTTTTTTAATTTCATTTACAAACCAAATGAAGATTTTATTCTTTTTTTGTCACTGTTATTTATTCACTTTCTTTAGTCTTTTTATTTTCATAGAATTCTATATTTTGACAGTGAAATATACTTATGTATGTTTTAAAAACCATCTCATAATACATGTTAAGTATTTCTTTATCTATCATATTGTCATTTCTTTTGTAAGAATGTGGTGTAGTGATTTAGAAATTATTTCCTCTAGCCATAGTCTTTAACTCCGACTAAACAAGGTTTAAGTCCTGCTGGGGTTCAATAAGAGGAAATGGGAGTAGATATTGATTTGTTGTTGTTGTTAGGTGCCATTGAGTCAGCACTGACCCATAACAACCTTATGCACGGCAGAACAAAACACTGCCCGATCCTGAGCCAACCGCACTATTGTTGCCATGCTTGAGTCCATCGATGCTGCCACTTGGCCAATCCGTCTCATTGGGGGCTTCCTCATTTTCTCTGACCCTCCCCCTTACGAAACATGATATCCTTCTCCAGTGACTTGTCCTTTCTTAACAATATGTCTGAAGTATGAGAGACGAAATTTGGCCATCCTGGCCTCCAAGGAACACTCTGGCTACACTTCTTCCAACATAGATCTGTTGGTTCTTTTGGCAGCCCATGGCACTTTCAATATTCTCCTTCAACACCGTTACTCAAAAACATGAATTCTTCTAGGGTCCTCCTTATTCATTGGCCAGCTTTAACATTCGTATGAGACTATTGAAAATACCGTAGGTTGGATGAGGTGCACCTTAGTCCTCAAGCTGACATCTTTGCTCTTCAACACTTTAAAAAGTTTTTGTGAAGCAGATTTGCCTAATGCAATATGTCATTTGATTTCTTGACTGCTGCTTCCATGAGTATTAATAGTTGATCCAAGAAGAATGAAATCCTTGACAATTTCAATCTTTTCTCCATTGATAAGAATGTTGTTTATTGGTCCAGTGGTGAGGAATTTTGTTTTCTTTGCATTGAGATGTAATCCATACCAAAGGCTGTGCTCTTTGATCTTCATCAGTAAAAGTTGTAAGTCCTCTTCATTTTCAGCAAGCAAGGTTGTATCATCTGCATATCACAGGTTGTTAATGAGTCTTCCTCCAAACTTGGTGCCATGTTTTTCTTCATAG
>NW_006408609.1:11688864-11703907 GCF_000296735.1 Chrysochloris asiatica | reverse complement strand
TGTTCCCATGTTCTGTTCGAACAACTGCTTCTTGGTCCAGGTACAGATTCTTCATGAGTACAATTAAGTGTTCTGGAATACTCATACTTCACAATGTTGTCCATAGCTTGTCATGATCATCACAATCAGAAGCCTTTTCATAGTCAAGTAAGCACAGGTAAACATTTTTCTGATATTCTGTGCTTTCTGCCAAGATCCACCAGTCCTCAGCATTGATATCACTCATTCCACGGCCTCTTCTGAATCCAGCTTGAACCTCTGGAATTCTCTGTCAATGTATGATTGTAGCCATTTCTGTATTACCTTTAGCAAAACTTTACTCGCATGGGATATCAAAGACATTGTCCGATGACTTTCGCATTCCGTTGGGTCACCTCTCTTTGGAATGGACACAATATATGGATCTCTTCCAATCAGTCAGCCAGATAGTTGTCTTCCAAATTCCTTGGCAGAGATGAGTGAGTGTCTCCTGTGCCACCTCACTTTCTTAAAATATTTCAATTTCTATTCCATGAATTCCTGTCACCTTGTTCTTTGCTAATTCCTTAAATGCATTTTGGACTCCTTCAGTATCATTGACTCTTGATCATATGCTACCTCTTGAAACGGTTGAACATGAACCATTTCACTTAGGTACAGTGACTATGTGTATTCCTTCCACCTTCTCTTGATGCTTTCTGCATCATTCAATAATTTGCCCAGAGAATCTTTCAATAATTTAAGTCAAGGCTTGAATTTTTTCTTCAGTTCCCCCATCTTGATAAATGCTGACCGTGTTCTTCCTTTTTGGTTTTCTGATTCCAGATCTTTGTACATTTTGTTGTAATATTTGGCTTTATCTTCTTGAACTGACCTTTGAAATTTTCTGTTCATCTCTTGGACCGCCTCAGTTTTTCCATTTGCTTTAGCATCTCTACACTGGAAAGCAAGTTTCAGTGTCTCTTCTGACATCCATTTTGGCCTTTTCCTTCTTTATTGTCTTCTCAATGACTTTTTGCTTTTTTCATGTATGATGTTCTTGATGTCATCCCACAACTCTTCTGTTAGTGTTTAATGTATCAAATTTGTCCTTCAGATGATCTCTAAATTCATGTGGGATACATTCAAGATCATATTTTGGCTCTCGTTTACTTGTTTTCATTTTTTCCAGCTTCAGTTTGAATTTGCATATGAGTAATTGGTAGTCTGTTCCACAGTCTGCCCCTGGCCTTGTTTTCACTGATTATATTGAGCTTTTCCATCATCTCTTTCTGCAGATGTAGTCAATTTGATTTCTATGTATTCCATCTGGTGAGATTTATATGTATAGTTATCTCTTATGCTGTCTAAAGAAGGTATTTGAAATGAACAAATCATTGGTTTTGCAGAATTCTATTATGCGTTCTCCAGAATCATTTTTATTACCAAGGCCATATTTTCCAACCACTGATCCTTCCTCTTTGTTCCCAACCTTTGCATTCCAATCACCAGTAATGATCAATACATCTTGATTGCATGTTTGATCATCAGATTGAAGAAGTTGGTAGAATTCTTCTATTTCATTCTCACTGGCATTAGTGGTTGGTGCATATATTTGAATAATAGTGATATTAACTGGGCTTCCCTGTAGGCACATGGATATTATCCTATCACAGACAGTGTTGTACCTCATGGCTGATCCTGATATATTCTTTTTGACAGTGAATGCAACATCATTCCTCTTCAATTTGTCATTCCCAGCATAGTAAGCCATGTGATTGTCAGATTCAAAATGGCCAATACCAGTCCATTTCAGCTCATGAATGCCTAAGATATCAATGTTTATGCATTCTGTTTCATTTTTGACAATATCCAATTTTCCCAGATCCATACTTTGTACATTCCATGTTGCGACTTTCAGTGGATATTTATAGCTATTTCTCTTCATTTTGAGTAGTTCCCCATCAGCAAATGAAGGTCTGTGGGCTTTTCTCTCATGGGCTTTACTCCATTTGCATTATCACAGTCAACTGTACTTTGAAGAGGCAGCTTTTCCCCAGTTGAATTTTGAGTGCCTTCCAAGCTGAGGGGCTCATTTTCCAGCACTATATCTGACAGTGTTTCTCAGCTTTTCATAAGGTTTTCAGTGACTAAATATTCAGAAGTAGTTCGTCACTCTTTCTTCCTAGTCTGTCTTTGTCTGGAAGTTCATCTGAAACCGGACCACTGTGGGTGATCCTGCTGGTATATAAAATATAGGTGGCATAGCTTTCAGAATCACTGTAACTCACAAGCCACCACAGTACAACAAGCTGACAGATGAGAGGTGGCTGTTTGGTTTTAAGTGGAAACAGTCACTTTAAATTTCAAGGAGATTTGTGCACATTCATAGTAGAACCCTACAGGGGAGGGGGTGCAGTGTCCATTTCACTCAGGCATCCTCTCTAGTCACCAGAATGGAGGTGCACAGACAGCAAGAGCCCACTGAACAGATAAAAAAAAATAAAAAAAAAAAAGAATGTCCACACCTGTATCTCTGCGATTCTGCCAGGCATTCATTGCTGTTCTGATCCTTCCCCGACTTGGTCTCTCCCAAGATGGTGGCTCTGAGAGCAGGTGAGTGTCTTGAATTAGAAAGCAATGGATTTCTTGATTCTGCTACAAATTCCCCTAGCTGTAAGCCTTCCAAGCTTATAGATATTCCTTTATATATGGTTCAGAGTTCTAGCATCATCCCCTGAGCCTACATGGTCTGGTATTCTGTGTTGTTGCTGACAGAGCTCCTTACTGCACGTCTACCTGATCCACCATCTTGAATGTAGATCCTGATACTGATAGGATAATATTATTCAGCCATGGATGTTAGCAGAGTTATTTGTAATTATAAAAAGTTGAAGCTCTAACCTAGTTATAAAATAAACTATCTCAGAAACAGTAGAGGGGATTTTTCTGTCATCAAAGAAGAGGTAGGAATAGAGCACATCTTTTGAACCTCAAGCACATTGAGCTTCCTGGATCCATGGACGGAAAGCTGTGGCACAGAAAGAATGATGGAGAAACAGTGGCAGTAGAAAGAAGAACCAGAGCATAAGACAAAGCAATAGGCTCCCCAGTTCATAGAGGAAGTAAAGCTGAGTGACTTGGGCAGAGAGTTTGCATATAGAGTGGTTGTCTTCAGGCATATAAGTGGATGAGCTAAGTTTGGTGATCTATAGAGCTAGAGTCAAACGCTCTTAGGATGAGCTTTATGGTGGAATAGTGTGCCCTGTGGGCATATATCAGTAGCTGACTGAAACAACTGTGCATTAAGCATTTTCTGATCCTGTTTTATAACTTTTTAACTTCCCTAATAGACCCCATAATTGTGAGTATTGTCTCTAACTTCTGTGTGGTCATTGTAATGAATTATTACACCCAGTTGAGTGGTAAGTGTTGTGGGAGGAATGGATGGTGTCATCATGGTTTTTATATAGAAGACATAATCAGAAAAGAATTTAAATCAGAAAAGTATTTGAATGACAAGTAAGCAAGAATATCTAGAGACTCTAAGCCAGAAACATATATAAGATATTGTTAAAACAGCTAAGATCTACTAGAATTGTATTTGTAACGAGCAGTCTGACTTACAAAAACAAATCTACTTTATAATAATTTGTGAAATTAATGCCTTTTTAAGTCAAGTGCCCCAGGATGTCTAGACAGCTAATGAAAAGGTTGTCAGTTCAAACATGCCTAGAGGCACTTCAGAAGACAGACCTAGCAATATGTTTCAGAAAGGTCACAACCTTGAAAACTTTATAGAGCAGTTCTTTTTGCACACATGGAACTACCATAAATCAGAATTTACTCTAGGGTAACAAACAACAAGACTATTTAGAAAGGAAAATTGGGTTAATGTGGCAAGAACACATGAAATATTATGCTTTAAATATATAAGTTGCTGAAATAGAAAAAGAAGTTAAGAAGGTTTTCTTAGTCAAGTTAAAGCATTTTTAAATGATAATAGGGGGGAGATTTGACAGGTACAAATCAAAATGGTATTCATGATGATTCACAAACACTGATATCTCACGACATGGTATATTGTGGTAGAGGTAAAATTTCCCAGGGCAGATAACAGATTTGATTTTTGCTCATAGGGAAAATTTAGATGGGCTTCTAATCTTAGAAGAAAACCTTGTTGAAACAATTGCAAGTTGATGAAATTGGATTACATTCCCTAAGGGTAAAGAATGAAAATGTCAGCAAGATTAAGAAAATTAACTTTAGGAAACTAATTTTGTCAGGTTTGAAAACTAGTATAAGGGATCTTTAAGCTTCTTGTGCAAAGTGAAGATCTAGGACTGGATATGGAAAACACTGCATATGGAAAAGAAAGAAAATAAAACTATATAAACCAAGATATCTGAAGGACAAGAAGGAAACAGGAAACCATTATGACTAATATCAGAATTTGAATGGAGATGAAAGATAAGTGAGGTGAAAGTTAAAATTAGGAAGAACATTAATTACAAAATGGAATAGTAGGATTTCAAGATAATTCTCTTTTGTTTAAAGAATGATAAAATGACAGCTAAATTGAATCCTGGTGTGGTGCTGTAGAATAAGCTCTAGACTGCCAATGGTAATGATGGCCATTTAAATTCACCAGCCACACCTCAGAAACCCTATTCAGGTCACTATGATTCACACCAATTCAACAGCACTTAACAACAACAAGCACTTTCTTAATTTACCCTTTCTACAAGTATTTATTGATGACCTCCACAATCAACACTCAGGGATGGAGCAGTCAAGAAATCAAACCACATTTAATTCCTAAACCATTAAGCAAATCTGCTGCATAAGATATTTACAGTGTTCAGAAGAAAAGATATCAGTCTGAGAACTAAGGCATGCCTCAACCAAACCATAGTATTTTCAGTAGGGTCATATGCATGTGAAAGGTGAATAATGAATAAGGAAGACAGTAGAAGAATATTGGAGAAGAATATTTAAACACAATGAACTGCCAGAAGCATAAACAAATGTGTGTTAGAAGATTACAGCCAAAAGTTCCTTAGAAGTCAGGATTGTGAGGCTTCACCTTTCATGCTTTAGACATGTTATCAGAAGGGATCAATCCCTGGAGAAGGACATCATGGTTGGTAATGGAGTGGTGGTGGTGGTGATGGTGGTGGTTATGTGCCATCAGTTAGTTCTAACTTGTAACGACCCTTTATAGGTTTCTGAGGTTGTGAATCTTCCTAAAGCGGAGGGTGAGCAAAAAAGAGGAAGACCACAAATGCAATGGATTAGCACAGTAGCAGCATCAATGGAGTCAACAATTACAATTTTGTGAGTGGTGCAGAACTGTGCAGTGTTGTGTTCTGAACCAGTGTTTGAAGTAGAACCAACTCCAAGGCACCTAACAACAACTATGACTAAGGCATTGCTTAGGACATTCACCAGTGAATAAAACAAGCATTATGCCTTCCTGTGGATTTAAATTCTTAACACAATATAAGCATATTTTCAATAATTATTAAAACATTTTCCAATATGTGTCTTGATGTTGTATCCAGTTTAATTCTTTACACCTTTTTAATGTGTAGGGTTTTATTTGTTTATATTTTTAATGATTATTGACAGTAACTCAAACAGATAACCTAGAAAGAAACTCTTTTATAAATATTCTTCACTCGAGGAAGAATACCTAATGTATTTTAGAATAATTTTCAATATTAAAAATTGAAAAACAAATAGTTGTCATAGTCATTTGCTTAATTATATATTCAATATACAATTATTTACTCAAGATATAATGGACACAACTTTTTTTATTCACAATAACTTGTTATTTTCAAGAATATCCTGAAATTTTTGTAGCTCTGTGGGTTAATGCACCAGACTGCAAAGCCAAGGCGGTTCAAGCACACCAGCCGCTCCTCAGAAACCCTACACAGGGTCGCTATGGGTTGCACCTGACTGGATAGCACTTAACAAAAACAACATCCTCTCCCTCTTTCCACCACCCTTATGTATCTGTCAACTGACCAATGTATTGATCTATTGCTCTATAATGATGATTATTATAGAATGAATTACTGGCCTCATTGAGTCAATAATTCAATCAATTTTATGCTTATTCTCCCTCAGGGGTTCCTGTTAGTTTCTCTCTCTTTCCTTCTTCCTTTCCTTCCTTCTTTTCTCTATTTCTTTTTTTCTTTTTATTGCTTAACAAGGTTTAAATGAAAATAGTTTATTATTCACTCCTAAGTGATATAAACATTCTCACCATTGAAAACTCTCATAATTCTGATTATTCAAAATTTAACTAGATATCACAGGAATTACACTCATGGAGCCAGAAGTCAAGACATCAAACAATATATTACATTAGGCAAATCTTCCATATAAGATGTCTTTAAAGTGTCTAAGAGCAAAGATAACAGTTTTAGGAATAAGGTGCACATTGTTCAATGCATGGTATTTTCAGGAGTTTCATATGCATTTGAAAATTGGACAATAAATAGGAAGACCATAGAATTGTTGTAATAGAAAACTGTTTTGAACATCCCTTACTTCTCATATATTTGTTCTTCTTAATTTTTGCAATAACATTTTACCTTGATGTTTAGATTTCAACCTTCTCATTCACAAACAATTTAGCAATTACAACAGATATTTTATCACATTTCTAATTTGGATGTGATTAAACAGCCCACATTATTAATAGTCTTTTGAAAGACTGATGAGCATATTCTCAGTTTTTCCATCTGAGAGAAAAAGATAGTTACTGGATTAAAAAAAAAAAAAAAGATGTTTACTAGTGCAGGTTTGTCTCAAATTATCTTCAATATTTCAGTGAAACTATTGTCAATGACATTCATATAAAAAGACATAAAAGGGAATAGGAAGGAACTTCCAGCAATACGGCTTACTAGGCTGACATGCTACATAGTTCATGAACAGTAAAAATACGAAACATAAATGAAACAGCTACAGATGGTTGTCCTGAAACCCCTGAGCTACAGAGGAAATATTCAGCGAAATTGATGGAATACTAACTAGGAGAATAAGTTAAATCGCTGATGTTGTTTGTTGTTGAGTGCTGTCGAGTCGATTACGACCCATAGCGACCCAGTATAGGGTTTCCAAGGAGCAGCTGGTGAGTTTGAACCACCGACTTTGCAGTTTAAACGGCTTTGCAGTCTGGGGCATTAACCCAAAGTGCCACACACCAGGACTACATCGTTGTTTTTTTGTTGTTGTAGTTGTTATGTGCCATGGAGTCAGTTCCGACTCATAGCGACCCTGCACAGGGTTTCCGAGGCTGTACATCTTTACAGGAGCACAAAGCCTCATCTTTGTCCCGCGGAACAGCTGGTAGTTTCGAACTGCTGACCTTGAGGTTCGCAGCTCGATTGGTAGCCACTAAGTACCTACAAATCGTTCAAAAACGACGCTGTATAGGGTTTCCGAGGAGGGCTGATGAATATGAACTGTTGACCTCATGATTCAAATGACCTTTCAGTCCACTGCTTACCCTTCAATGACACACAATAAGAAAGGAGGAGGGATGGTGAACTTCAAGCTGGCCTTCCTCTGCACAGCTATCTTGAATTTGTGTGAGCTGCATTGGATACCGGCTGTGACTTTATGGCACGGATGGACCCATCATTGGCAATGAAACGATGGCATCTTTTTCACCCAGACTTTCCCTCTGACCAAAGGCTTGGCCAGCCACCACTACCACCAACCCTTTCACAGGCCCTGCTCTTCCAGAGATCAAAGTCATGCCATGGTGAGTAGGGCATCAGGTGCCCAGTCCAACATTCAGAAGCATGTGCACTCTGTTCTATAAACCAGAAGAACATGCAAACAGGCTGGATGAATTAGAACTTTTATAATCACCTTCCAATTCATTACCAATATATTGAATATTGAAATATGAAGAGATGTCAAATGTTGTCAAATGGTGGTGGTAGTGGTTATGTGCCATGGAGTTGGTTCTGATTTATAGCAACCCTGTATAGGATTTCTGAGTCTGTAAATATTTATGGGAGTAGAAAGCCTCCTCTTTCTCCTGCAGAACCACTAGTAGTTTTGAACTGCTGTCGTGAGATTAGCAGTCCTACTCATAAGCAATATGTTACCAGAGCTCGTCATATTGTCAGATATGTGCCAGAAAATAAGTACATTAGTTTGGTTGTTAGTTATTAAGTGAGTGTCAGTTTGGAAATAGCTATAAACATTCATTACTAATCAGAACATGAAATGTACAAACTATACATCTAGGAA
Organism: Chrysochloris asiatica; assembly: GCF_000296735.1. NCBI lineage: Eukaryota > Metazoa > Chordata > Mammalia > Afrosoricida > Chrysochloridae > Chrysochloris > Chrysochloris asiatica. The sequence continues at coordinate 11,695,666 of NW_006408609.1, read as the reverse complement.
AATTGGAAATTGTCAAAATGTAGTGGAACACATAAACATTGTTATCCTAGGCATTGGTAAGTTGAAACCGACTGGTTTGGGCCATTTGAATCTGATAATCACATGGTTTGCTATGTTGGGACTCACAACTGAAGAGGGATGCTATTGCGTTCATCATCAAAAAGAATATATCAAGATCTATCTTGAAGTACGACACTATTTGTGAAAGGATAATATCCATATGCCTACATGGAAGACCAGTTAATACCATTATTATTCAAATTTACACACTGATCACTAAACCAGTGAAGATGAAATTGAAGAACTCCACCAAGTTCTTCAGTCTGAAATTTATCAAACATGCAATCAAGATGTATTGATAATTACTAGCAATTGGTATGCAAAGTTGGAAACAAAGAGAAGGATCAGTGGTTGGAAAATGTGATATTGGTGATATAAATGATGAATGACAGAATTTTACACAAACAATTACTTATTTATCACAATTGTCTGTTTCAAAGCAACATAAAAGATAACTAACTATACATGGACCTCACCAGATGGAATACACAGAAATCAAATTTACTACACCTGTGGAAAGAGACTCTGGAAAATCTCCATATCATCATCCTAAAGAAGACCAGGAGCAGACTGTGGAATAGACCATCAATTGTTCATATGCAGGTTGAAGATGAAGCTAAATAAAATTAGACTAGTCCATGAAAGCAAACTATGACTTTAACATCTCCCACCTGAAGCTGGAGATCATCTCAAGAGCAGAATTGATGAATTAGATACTAATGTACTGAAGATCAGAAGAGTTGTGGGATGACATCAAAGCCATGATAAAAGAATAAAGTCAAAGGTACTAAGAAGACAAGAAAAACAGAAAAGACCAAAATGGGTGTCTGAAGAAACTCTGAAACTTGATGTCCAGTGTAGAAATGTTAAAGCAACTGAAAGAAATGAGGAAGTAAAAGAACAGAACAAAAAATTCCAAAGGGCAGCTCGTGAAGACAAGGTCAAATATTATAATGAAATGTGCAAAGACCTAGAGTTAGAAAACAAAAAGGGAAGAACATAACTCAGCTTTTCTCAAGCTGGAAGAACTAAAGAAAACATTCAAGCCTCAACTTCCAATACTGAAGCATTCAGTAGGCAAAATACTGACTGACGCAGAAAGCATCAAAAGAAGATAGAAGGAATTCATAGAGTCACTGTACCAAAAAGAAATGGTCCATGATTAACCATTTCTAGAGTAAGCATATGCTTAAGGGCCAATGATATGGAAGGAAGAAGTGCAAAGTGCACTGAAGGCATTGGCAAAGAAGAAAGTTACAATGATTGATGGTAAGCAAATTGAAATCTTTCAACAAACTAAGGCAGCACTGGAGGCACTCACTCATCTATGCCAAGGAATTTGGCCAACTGATTGGAGGATATTCATGAGGTATCTCCAGATTCCTCACATATTCCTCATCTCCACAATGCATTGTTAATCCAATTTCTCCTTGGTGATCACATTCAATTATACCAGCCAATACAGTAAGTCATTACAGTAACTCACTTCTTTACCTATTTATCCAGAGGTATGAGGAACCCAAAGTAGCCCAGGGACATTCTTAACTTCCAATTCAAAGTAATCAGTGATATGCCTCCAACTGGCAATCTTTTTCCAAGTATAATTCTTCAGGTCTGGACCCAAAGAACCTTGAGCTACAAGGGCAGAAATAAAAAAAAAAAATTAAATTACAAGTGGGTCATTAGGAGTAATCATGAGTGGTGCCAATGCCATTTCTATCCCTTTGTTTCTGAACTTCTGAATCCTGGCTATTAGAGAAACAGCACCACATATTAGATGCTAGTTAGAGCATATACAGCCTCTTGGAGAACATTGCTCCAACCCTCCAAGATATTGAAACTTAACTGGCACCATAATTTAGTCTTTAGATAGCCATTCTATCATTCAAGGAAGCCAGTTGTTTCAGGATAATGAGAGAAATGGTAAAACCAGTGAATTCCATTTAACTGGAATTTCATTTCTTTCCCAAACTTAATTTAGTGTAAGGTGAGAACTTTTAACTGAAGCAATGCTGTGTGGAATGCTATGGCAATGGTTAAAGCTCTCTATAAGTCCATAGATAGTAGTTTTGATAGAAGCATTGCAATCAGGTATGGAAAATCTATATCCAGAATGAGCTTTTATTCCAGTAAGAACAAAACACTGAATATTCCATAATGAAAGCTATCCCATGTAGTCATCCTGAAACCACTTCTACGGCTGATCTGCCTTAGGAATGGTCCCATATCTCAGACTCAGTTGGATTTCTGTTGCTGGTAGATTGGACAGTGAGCAGTAGCTGTAGCCAAGTTGGCCTTAATGACTGGAAAACCATGCTACTGAGCCCAAGTATGATCTCCATTCATTTGCTCTTTAGTCACACATTGCTCTTTATTCACACAATGAGCCCATTGGAAAATGACAGGAATTGCTGAGAAAAAAGAATTCATTTCTACTGAACATGTGATCCTATTCTCTAGATTGTTAAAACATCCTCTGTTGCATATTTGATGCATATTCACATAAGACACAAATATTTTCACATTTTTGGCCCATTCAGAGAGGTCTAACCTCTTCCCTACAACTCCTTGTCACCAATTTTTCAATCATGTTGTTTCTAAGTCACTGATTATCCAGCCAACCCATTGGCCATAGCCCATAAGTCAGTATACAGTAGCACAGTTGGTCATTTCTCCTTCCAAACAAAACATGAACAACCAAATGTACCACTAGAGGTCCTACCAAGTGGGAGGATTTCCCTCCACCACTGTCCTTCAGGGAAATCCCAGAAATGGCTGTAGTGTTAACTACTGCTCACTTGAAAATGGTGTCTGCCTATTATGCAGATGTGGTGCTGTAAGATAAGATTCAAATGCAATATCAGTTTGAACCATGGGTCTGTGGTTCAAATCCACCAAATCTTCCTTGAAAACTCTATACAGGGTTGCTGTGAGTCAGAACTAACTTGACAATACTTAAAAACAACAACAGATCTGCAAAGCAAGCATACATTTTCTATTTCTCAGTCACGACAGATCATAATAAACTTCCCTTGAGGGCATAGATACAGACTAAGAGAGGGAAGGTAATGTAATAGGTGTGGAGGCTAATTAATGAATAGAGTTATAACAGAATGATGTAATGGGAAAGGAGTAGAACAGATCCAGAAATAAATTATGGAACCTAAATTATGATAACCAAACATAGGAACCAGGAGGCACCTATCAGGAGACCCAGAGCCCACCATGAAGTACAAAATTATTAGAAATAAACCAGGAACTCATTCGACACCCTCCTTCTCTCATAAAGTAGAAGCCAGATTTCCACTCTGTGAGACACTATTTGCTTATTAAATCTTCTGTTTGCTTAACCTACTGTCTCTCTGGCTCTGTTTGTGTGCATATTGTACCCATGCCCTACCAATTATATAGTGGAACAGTAGTACCAAACCAAGATGCTTCATTTGTGCTGTGACACCCTGGGCACTCTATGTGTAGGTTTTTGGATCTAGGGTTATAAATCTACTGTAACATGCCTATTTCTCAGAGAATTTGGATTCCTTCCTCTACAGAAAATCAAGACTAGTTTGGTACTTCAGCCTGATGTTTTAAAGGCCACTCCACAACCCATGCTTCATTTAAATAAACAATTAGATGCTCTTCTAATGTGCTGAGCTGAAACACTGAATGAAGAATCTGTGCATCCATAATGCTACTTAGAAGTTAGGATGATGAAACTTTGTCTCTCATACTTCTGACATTGTATTAAGAGAGACCTGTTCCTGTAAAAGGACATCATGCTTGGAAAAGAAGGGGTCTACCCAAAAGAGGAACACCCCCAATGAGTTGGATTGACACAGTGGCTACAGCAATATGCTCAAGTATAAATAACAAAACTTGTGAGGATGGCACAGGCCCAGGCAGTTTTTTGACCTATTGTACATGTTGTTGTTGCTAAGTGCCGTTGTGTCAACACTGACTCATAACAACCCTGTATAGGGTTTCCCGGGAGCACTTGGTGGATTTAAACTGCCTACCTTATGATTCACAGTCCAGTGCTGATCCTACAGCAACACACCAAGAGTTCCTATTATTTGGAACTGCTGATGGCATTCGATGATTAAGTCTTGTGCCATCCTCACAGGATGTTGCTAAGTTCAAGCCCATTGTTACTGCCACTATGCCAACCTAGTCATTGGAGTTCTTCTTTTTTGTTGACCATTCACCTTACCAAGCATGATGTCCTTCTGCAAGAACAGGTCCCTCCTGATAACGTGTTGGAACTATGAGAGACAAAGTCTCGCTAGCATGGCCTCAAAATAGCATTATGACTGTACTTCTTCCAACACAGATTTGTTTGTTCTTCTATCAGTTCATGATACTTTTAATATGCTTCCCCAATACCCCAACTCAAATACATCAACTTTTCTGCAGTGTTCCTTATTCATTGTCCAATTTTAACATGCATATGGAGTAATTGAAATTACCATGGTTTGGGTCCAGTGCATCTTACAGGGTATCTATGAGTCAAAAACTGCTCAACAGTACTAAACAACATTAACAAGAGTAGACCACTGGCTCTAGTCCAAAAAACTGGAGGCCAGAAGACAAGTAGATGTAGGTTCCAGACACTAGAAAAACAAACAGAGAAAATAAATGATAAATTAGAAACAATACAAAAACTTCAGATAAAATTCCAGAAGATTAATACTAAGATTTTAGAAATGGACACTACATTGAAAGGTCCATGTAGTTTATTCAAATCAATAGAAGACTGAATTAGTGAGTTTGAAGACATATTTCTTAAAGCTAGTCAGCTAAAAGAATGGACAGAAAAAAAAGATAGAAAAGCTCCATAGTTTGTTATGATCCACACAGTCAAATCCTTTTGTACACTGAATAAAGCACAAATGCACTTCTTTCTGATATTCTTGCTTTCAGTCAGAAGACATCCTACAACAACAATGATATCCCTCCTTCAGTGTCATGTTCAGAGTCCAGGTTGAATTTCTGTTAGTTAGCTCTCTGTCAGTGTATTGCTGCAACTGTTTCTGAAAAAAATTCAACAAAATTTTGTTTGCATTTGATATTAATTATATTGTTCGATGATTTTCATATTTGATCGGGTCACCTTTCTTTGAAATGAGCACAAATACGGATCTCTTCCAATCAGTTGACCAGGTCTTTCAAATTTCTTGGCATAGATGAGGGAGTACTTCCAGCACTACATCAGCTTATTGAAACATTTTTGTTGGTATTCTATCAATTATTAAGTTTGTTTTGTTTTTTTTTTTGCCAGTGTCTTCAGTGCAGTGTGTATTTCTTCCTTCAGTACCATCAGTTCTTGATCACACGGTACCCCTTGAAATGACTGAATATCAATCAAATCTTATTGGCACTCTGTGTATTACTTCCATCTTCTCTTGATGCTTCCTGCTCAGATTGCATGCCAAAGTTTGAATTTTTCCTTCTCTTATTTCAGCTCAAGAAATGCTGAGCATGCTTTTTCCTTGTGTTTTTCTAACTCCAGGTAATTACACATTTGACTGTAATACTTTATTTTTGTCTTATTAAGTTGCCCTTTGAAATAATAACAGAACACCATGAAGAATTGTGTTCCAACTAATTTGAAAATGTATAAGAAATCGACAAATTTCTAGAAATACTCTACTTACCAAAGCTTTCTCATAATGTAGTAGAAAACATGAACAGACCTATAAGGAAAGAAGAAATTTATCACATCAGTGAAAAAATCCCAACAAAAAAAGTCCAAACCATGAGAACTTTACTGTTGAATCCTTTCAAGCATTCAGAGAAGAGTTGACATCAATTCTACTCAAACTATTCCATAACTTACAAAATGGTAGAAACCACCCAAATTCAATTTTTTTAAGTGAATCTAATTGTAACACCCCAAACCAAGCAAATATATCACTATAATAGAAAACTATCTATCATAATCATGGATGTAAAAATTCTTAACATTATCCTAAACAATAGGTCCAGCAACATAAAAAAAACAACAAAAAAACATCATGACCAAGTGAGATACATACCTGCCATGCAAGGATGCATCAACATTAGAAAACCAATATAGTCCACTATCAAGCTAAAACACAGGAAAAGAACCACATAACCGTTGCAAATAAAAGGCATTTGAAAAAATTCAAAATCCATTCCAGAAAAAAGCACTCAACAAATAATGGAAGGTAAGTTCCTCAGCATAATTATGGCCATACATAGAAAATCTAGAGTCAACATTACTATCAATGGACAGAAATTTACATCATTCCATTTGTGAGTGGAAACCAGAAAAGGATGCTCTTTACTACAACTATTATTCAATATTGTGCTAAATCTTACCCAGAGCTATAGAACAAGAAAGATAAATTAAAGACATCTAAATGGACAATGAAAATTAAAACTTTATGGACATAGAAAATCCTAAAGACTCTGCAAAGAAACAAAATTATTGGAACACACAGAATAATTCAATAAAGTGGCAGGAAGCAAGATCAATATAATAAAAAACAGCCTGAATCCCTGACACTAATAGAGTTCTGAAAAGAATATCAGGAAAACAATACTATATGCAATAGCCACCAAAAAGATGATGTATTTAGAGCTAAGTCTAACTAGAGAAAAAAAGGACACATACAACAGAAATTACAATAAACTACTAAAAGAAAAAAAAAACAAAACACTCATCTGTCAGTTTGTCATACTATGGTGGCTTGTGAGTGGCTGTGATTCTGAAAGCTAT
>NW_006408609.1:11662303-11680701 GCF_000296735.1 Chrysochloris asiatica | reverse complement strand
TCATCTTTCTCCCTGGAGCAGCTGGTAGTTTTGAACTGCTGACCCTGTGGTTCACAGCCTGTTTCATAACCACTACATCTATTCATTCCTAAAACTTCAGCCAAAAATTAACTTTCACTTACAGCATTTCTTATTACCAAAGAAAGGCATTTTATTCCTCCTTTTTATTACTATCTCTCTTTGTATGGGCTCTAACACATAGTTAGCTGTCTTCTGTGCAATGTGAATACATATTAAATACAAATCATCAATGTATTATTAGTCAAAAAGTGAGCTTGATTCGTATTATTATGTCGAAAATTCAGATGATAGTATTTGATCGGTATACTATTTTACTTTACAAGTTATTTTTATCTCACTTTATCAGTATTTTGAGATTACTGGGAAACCATCAGGACGTTGTCATTAAATTATTAAGCACAGTCAAGTGAGTGCAATCTTATACAGGGTTTCTAAGAAGCAGTTGATGGATTTGAACCAACAACCTCATGGTTCACAGTCCAGTGACACAGTGCCACACAATGAGTACATAATTGGCATTGTTGCTGTTAAGTGTTGTCGAGACAATTTTTACTCATAACAATCCTGTATAGGGTTTCCAAGGAGTAATTGGTGGGTTTGAACCACCAAACTTGTAGTTATTAGTCCAGTGGTGATATGTAGTATATATATAGTATAGAAATTAAAAAAATACACAGAAAAAAAAAGTAGAAAACAAAAGGAAAGGGTTATTTAAAAAGTTAGGACAATTTGCAATTTAGATCATAATAGATTCAGCAGGACCTAAATCAAACTTCCTATTTGAGATCTGCAAGTTCATTGAACTACTAGAAAATCCTTTCCATAGAAATTTCTGCCTCACCATTCACATTCCTAGTACAGGCTGATATCCAGTAGCTTTGTAACCTTGTTTAGGTTCAACCCTTTCTTTCCCTGGAATCAAGATTCTTTTTTCAGTATGTTGTTGTTGTTGTTGTTGTTGTTAAGTGTCATCAAGGTCGGTTCTGACTCATAGCGACCCTGTGTAGGGTTTCTAAGGAGCAGCTGGTGAGCTTGAACTGCCAATGTTGCAGTTCAAAGATTTTGCAGTCCAGGGCATTAACCCACAGGACCACACTGATCCTCAAAAACACTTGGCATGCCTTCAAAGAAGAGAAAGGAAGACTCAAGAAACTTCAAGTTCTATTCATCTCAGATGGTGTCTTTCATACCATATAATTTAATATGTATTTCCTTGTTTGTACATTTATTGCTTCCCCCTTCACTACTCTAACAAGAATGAAAATCTGGTGAAGAGAGATACTTTTTCTACAAACTATAGTACCCAGCTCTGTAGCAAATTTTTTTTCATTATAAAAATAATTACAGCTTTAATTTAAATATCAGAGATCAAACATGGTTCACCAACAATCATTTTTGTAACTACTTCATACATCCTGTTTGCTTATTATTTACCTAAATTCATTTCCCCCACTTATTGGCCCTTCCAGTTAACTGTGGTTATGTGACTGAATTCTTACCGATGGAAAATGTGATATTTCTGGGATAAAGTTTTTAAAGGGAGATAATTCCCTGCACACTAACTTGTATATACAGCTTGTTTGGAGCAAATACTGAGGATATTGGTTTTTGAAGGTTTGTGGCTAGTACACAGTGTCTTAGGCTGGGTTTTATAGATGAGTAAAACCAGTGAAGTCTATATGTGTGTATTTGTTGTTATTGTTATTAAGTGTCATCGAGTTGGTTTTGACCCATAGCAACTCAGTATAGGTTTTCCAAGTAGTGGCTGGGTAGCTTGAACCACTGACCTTGCAGTTCAAATGACTTTGCAGTCTGACACATTAGCTCATAGTGCCACACCAGGACTCTTGGGTATATAAAGGTTTATATCAAGGTAATGGCACAGTTGTAGAGTTGGGCAAGTGCCAAGTTCATTGGTTAGAGGTCAGGCTGGAGGATCTGACTAACATAGCTGCAAGCTGGTGAACCAAAATCGACAGAAGGCAGGCAGGTAAGACCGTCATCTGCTGAAGAACCCCAGAATTGGCAAACTATAGTAGTAGTTATGAATCAGGCTGTAAACTGCAAGGTCAGCAGTTTTAAACTACCAGCTGTTCTGCGTGAGAAACATGAGGCTTTCTGCTCCCATAAATATTTACAGCCTCGGAAACCCAGTACAGAGTCACTATGAGTAGGAACTGACTCCATAGTACATAACCACCATCACCAAGAGCCAGCCTCTAGTTTAGGTCCAAAGAACCAGTAGTTGGATAATGAGCCAGATTCAAAATTCAGTCTGAGCAGAAAGCATGCAAGTGTTCCCTGATTGTTCAATATACTAGAAGCTGGCCACACCAAAGGAAAACTTCCTTTCAGTTGATGGGCTGCTCATAGCAGATTTCATCATGGGGATTACTATATTTTATCTGCCAAACCTGTGGCCCAGTCAAGTTGACACAAAGCCTTAGCTATCATAGCCTACCCTTTTTCAACTTGGCACCTGTACATATCACCATAAACCATATGAAATCTCTATATAAAGAAAATCATAAAGTCATACTTACATCTAAAATGATATAGCTAGGGGGCAGGTTTGATGGCAGATTAAGCAGAAAGGCTTTGCAGAACCTCTTCATCAAAGACATGGAAAACCAGATGAAACAGGTTCAGAGGATGACCCTGGAACTCTGAACTTCAGATAAAGGGATAAATAATTGCACCAAGTGCTCATCAGGAGGAATAATTTGAACAGAAGCAATAAAGGAGGTGACTTCTGATTTGGGGTAGAGAACATGACCTGTTATAGCCGTTCTGAAGCAGAGTGAGCAGATTGAGAGATAAGAGAGCATGCCTATTGCAGAAGCCTGCTTGTGACATACAATTTTTTTTTCTTTATTTTTCTTTCTGTTCCTTGCCTCTGTTGTGGCCACAGGTGAGATATGTACAAGTAGACACCCCCAGGGAAGGCCCCAAGTGAATTCCACAGCTGGGCACATAATCAAAGAGGGAGGAGACAAGAGAAAGTACAGGTGCCAGCAGTCTCTTCCAAATAGATCCTGGTCATCCCTGGACTAGCTTTCACTAGAAGGAGATGCTGAATTGACTTGAAGGAAAGTAAAAATGGGATAAAGAGAAAGAAAAAATCTGATGATAAGTCAGAAAGGCATAGTGGGCCTATCTTGAAATTTCTCAGACAGCGGTGAAGGCAAGATTCCATTAGATTGCGCTAAAGAATTACTCTTATTTTCTCACTGTTGTTTCCTGGTTGCTTCTTATTTGTTTATTTTTCTGGTTTATTGCCATTATATTGTTTTTTCTGGGTTTTTTTTTTATTTTTTGCTATTAGCTTTGATTCATGGTCCTCCTTCTACTTTACATTTTGTCTTCTTGCCTTACCTGACAGGAGACAGCAACTGCACCTATACATCCAACACACAACTGTACAAGTAGACACCCTCAGGGAGGGTCCCAAATATAATATCTGCATTGTACGAAGTACAGACACAGTGCTCCTTGGAAGCCATGATGGTTAGACTCTGTCTTTAATACTTCAGACATATTGTCAGGAGGGACCAGTCACTGGAGAAGGATATCATGTTTGGTAAAGTGGAGGGTCAGAAAAAGGAAGAAGACCTCCAACGAAATGGATTGGCACCATGGCAACATCAGTGGGCTCAAACGAAGCAACGATTGTGAGGTTGGCCAGGACCGGGCAGTGTTTCATTCATTCTGTTGTGCATAGGGTCGTGATGAGTCAGACCCAACTCGATGGCACCTAACAACAAAAAATATCTTATATTTTATATGTTAACAAAAGAAAAATATTTCATGCACACATACAAGTAAAATATATCTATAACAATATAGTCCACATTTCTCAACTAGTCATGTGGCCATAACTGGTGCTTATGACTATCTTCTTACACCATCCATTCTGTATTCCCTTTGCCCTCATAAAGCACCTCAGCTACTTGTGATTCTTTGCCTGATGTGATAGAACAAACCTTCATTCCTGAAGACACCGGATTATTAGTAGTCACATAAGAATTGGTACTGTAGTTTATCCTTGACTTTAATCCCAGGACCTGGTAGTATTTATAGATGTGCTTAGGAATCTCCTGGATTACAAATATTCATTTTGAGCTCCATTATGTAATGACTATTTGATTTCACTTTGGTTGCATAATGGTTATGAATCGGGCTGCGAACCTTAAGGTCAGTTGTTCAAACCTACCAGCTGTTCCGTGGAAGAAAGATGAGGCTTTCTACTCCCATAAAGATTTACACCCTCGGAAACCCTGTACAGGGTCGCTATGGGTCGGAACCGACTTGATGGCACTTAACAACAACAACAATTTGATTTCACTTTGGGAGTCAAGATTAATCACACCACCCAAAACAGTAACTCACTTCTTTACCTGTTGATCCAGAGACATAAGAGCTAAAGTGACCAGGGAACATACTTAACTTCTAGTTCAACGGCATCAATGTTGTGTTTCCAGGTGGGAGTATTTCTCCCTTTGTAATTAAAATGTCCACATTAAAAGAGAATAAAGTTGCAGGGCCATTTTTATAAGTGTGTTTCTAGGAGTAATCATGAGTGATGCCACTTCTGCTTCTATCCCTTGATTCCTGTACCCATGAATCCTGGCTAATGGAGAAGCGGGGTTATATATTGGACACTAGTTTAGCACATACACAGCCTCCCAGATGACATTGCCTCAACTTTGTAGTATATTTCCATCTAGCTGGTACTGTAATTGTGCATAACCTCCATAACGGTCACCTTGACCACTTTGTACATTAACCCATTGGGCAATGACAAGAGTGACTTGGGAAAGAAGGTTACTGTCATTTATCTTCTTGATTGTTAGAATCTTCCTCCACCAGGGTAACATTTGGTAAGGACTCACATAAGATACACATCTCTTCACTTTTTTAGGCTATTCAGAGAAACCTGCCACACACCTATTCCCCACAACTCCTAGCCACCAATTTTCCAATCATATTCATTTCAACTTTCTGACTATCCAGACCAATCATTGGCCACAGTCCATCGGTCAGTATACAGTAGCACATCTGTCCCTCTCTCCTTCCAAGCAAACTGAACAGTCAGGTGCACTGCTTAATGTTCAGCCCATTGAGAGGATTTTCCTTTACCACTAGCCTTCAGGGCATCCTAAGAAAGGGCCTGTATTGCTGCTGCTCTCCACTTTCCAGTGGTGTTGCATATCATGCAGAACAACAAGACCAGTTTTCTCTTCAGTCAGCTAATAATAAGAAATCCCCATGAAGCCAAAGATGTAGGCTGGTAGAAGGAAGGGAATGTCAAAGAAGAGAAGACCATATACAACTTATGTGTGCTGTCAGGTCCTGCTCAAATCTGGTCTCATATATATCGTTTTCATTTATTTAGGTTGTTGCTGGGTTTGAGATGCGAATAAAGACTGGACAAAACCTATTCATTATGATAGGATAGCTTAGGTTAAGACACTCAGTTATATAATGGACCAAACACAATGCTGCTGTTGTTGTTAAGTGCTGTCCAGTTGATTCTGACCCATAGCGAGCCTATATAGGGTTTCCGAGGAGCTGCTGGTGAGCTTGAAGCACCAACCTTGCAGTTCAAATGGCTTTGCAGTCTGGTGCATTAAACCACAGCACCACACTTAGTTACTGTTAATTTAGCTCTATCTCATGTTGACCATATGTGTAACATAACAAAACGTTATCCAATTCTACATCATCTCAATGATCTTTGCTATAAAAATACCACTATTGTTTATTAATAACATTTACAAACAATAATACCAACAATGCCTCCTACAACTCTCTGTATTCAGTTGGTTTTCAAAATTCATTACAATAACCACACAGGATTCAGACAACATACTCACAGTTATGGGGTTCATTAGGGAAGTTAACAGGATACAGTTAAGAGGCAGAAATGTTCAGGATACAATTCTTCCAGTCAGGGCAGACTCTCCTCAGTTACATCAATAAGCAAGCTTCTCTTTTCTCATGAAACAAAACTATTTGGGAGTTTCTGATCAATATTCAAATGCAATCCTCTCCACTATAAACCTCAATGAATGGCTCTTGGCTTAACACTATGGGTCAGCCTGGACGCACCCCATTCTCAAGCAAGCCCCCTGCCCAATGTCATTCAGTTTCACTTATTCCATAGACTGGGGAGTCCACCACCTTGACGCATGCTCTGACTCTTGGATTTTCTGCTGCTCCTTTTCTGCTACTACTCCGGTGTAACAACAATATTCTGTCCCTGGATCTAGGTCATGCTACACTCCTGGCTCTTCTTCTTTGATGCTGGTGAAATACCCCCTCATGCCTCTGAAATGGCTCATTTTAAACCAATTAGGATGGTAGCATTGAACAATTCTCTCATTACATTTCTAACTGTTTACAATCCACAATACCATAAAATCTGACTTTCTCTTTTTATGGGACTTTCTCTTTTTATGGGACTCAAAGACTACAATTATAAGGAACATGAAGATGTTTACTTGTGCTTTGTTTTTGTTGTTAGGTGCCATCAAGTCAGTTCTGACTCCTAGGGACCCTATGTAGGATTTCTGAGTAGCAGCTGGTGGGTTTGAACTGCTGCTCTTGTGGTTCATAGTCCAATGTTGATCCACAGTGCCTCATGGTTTGTTGACTATCTAAATGCATTCAGTTGTGTGGATCATAGCAAACTATGGATGGGTATTCCAGAGCACCTACTGTGCTCACGAGGAAACTGTACATAGATTAAGAGACAGTTGGTCTTATAGAACAACGGCATACTGCATAGTTTAAAATCAGGAAAAGTGTGCACCAGCGTTGTATCCTTATTCAAACAGTAGAGCAAACACTCTAAGTTGAACCATATAAAGAAGAACTTAGATCAAGATTTGGAGGAAAACTGATTAACAACTGGGATATGCAGATGACACAAGCCTGCTTGCTGAAAGTCAAGAGGACTTGAAATACTTACTAATGAAGATGGAAGACTACAGCCTTCATTATGGATTGCACCTCAATGTAAAGAAAATAAAAATCCTTAAAACTAAACAAATAAATAACCACGATGATAACTGGAGATAAAAGATTGGAATTAGTCAAAAACTTCATTTTTCTTGAATCCACAACAGATGATGCTCATGGAAGCAGCAGTCAAGATATCAATTGATGTATTGGATTAGACAAATCTGCTGCCCATGACCTCTTTAAAGTGTTAAAGATCAAAGATGTTAATTTGAGAACTAAGGTGGGCCTGGCTCAAATTACACGGTATTTTCATAGCAAAGATCAAGGAGATGGTGTAGAACTGGATAATGTTTTGTTCTGTTATACACAAGGTCATCATAAGACAGTGACAAATCAACAGCAACCAACAACAAAAACATTGTGTTTGGTCCATTTTATATTTGGGTTTGTTATCTGAGGCTATCTGACCATAATGAATATATTTTGCCAAGTCTTTATCTCAACACCACCAACAACCTATGTAATCAAACATTATCAATAAGAAAAAATGCTTCAATTATTTATATAGAATGAACAATAAAATGAAAGGAAATGTTCAAGCAAATATTCTAGCTGCTCAAGAGTATCTGACTTTTTCAAGGTCTGATTTATTATAAAGCAAACTTTCTTATAACTTATGACAGTTTCCATAATATCAGAACTTTGATGAACAATCTTGCAAATTCTTAATATGTTGGATGAAGAATTCTTCTTATAAGAAGAAAAGAAGTATTCTCTCCAGCTATAACTGAAATAGATTTCTAACTAGATAGAAATGTATCTAAATCTCAATTTTCATGCTATTAAAACTGTAACTATAATGAAATTAGGTAAAGCCCACAATGTTAAAATTTTACTGTAAAATGAGAGCTGGAACTCAATGCAACAGCCTTGTTTATCTGGGTCTCAGAAGTTTTTGGTCTCTGACAGGGTGCAGTCTTCCCACTTTTCCAGTACTCTTTTTTAATGGAAAATATTTGAGTCTTCTTCTCTGACAGTTTCCACCTTACACAAATTTTTTGCAAGTTTTACTGTATATCCTTTCATATTATTTCTTGCTACAGCAGGAAGCCAGCTTAAAAGCATGTATAGTTTTTATTTTATATGAAAGTTTTTAGTTGGTCACTGTTTGTTAAAGAACATGTGATTCATTGTGGACAACACTTAAGCATATAAATTTTACATGAGCTTAGTGGCCATGGAAGAAGCATCCAATGACATAAACACAACTGTTCTGGACAACTGACCAGTTGAGTTGAGAAGTGCAAGCAAAATATTTCAGAGCACTTAAGGTGAACTCTTCTTGACCAAACTGTAAAATAAATTCATGATTATTTTACATCATCATAAAATTTTTCTGGATTCAAAAAAAAATATTTGATATATTTTTATAGTCTCAATTTTGTGGCCTCCTCTAGGTGTAATTGTGTTTGCACAAAGTTCAAATATTAACCACAGTCCAGCCATTTTATTTTGGGTTTGTTTATTGTTCTCTCTGTGTTCATTTGCCAACTCTCCTCAATTCTACAGAGTTAATTTTTTTAATTTAAATATTATAAGGTTCTTTAGAAGCTAGATAATATTTTTAAATATCAAAATCATTTTCATTGTGTGTGGATATGTGAAATTATTTATAACTATGCATTGCACTTATATGCAAATGTGTGCATGCATATATGAATATGCATTGTGTTATTAGTGTTATGCATCAACATTTAGTACTGGATATTTGATGGACTTCTTTTTTTTGCTTATCATTTTCCTTTGCATTCCAAGTTATCTTTTTTTCTTGACATTTTCAGTCATGTGTTTGCTTGTTTTGCTTTGTTCTAGAAAAAATTCAGGGGTGCATCCATGCACCTCCTTCCTGCATCAAACACAGATGCAATCCCTTTGTTCCTTGGCTCTAGACTTTGCATATTCAAGTTGCTGTTAATTTTCCTTGAGTTAGCAGGGTACACTGATGTATAACAGATATAAATATATCCAATCCTGTAGAATTCTTGTAGTTTTTGTTATGTTTGAGATCATCTAACACCATTTATAAACCTATCCAAGAAACATTCCTATTTCTAATATTATGCAGTGTATTATGACTTAAAAAGCAAATATATGCTTTATACTTAACCCAATGAAAAATGTATCATTGTGCTTTAAGATGAGTTGAACATCTACAAATGTATGTGATAATTTTAATAATCCTTATAAGAATATTCCAAAACCCACAATGATTTTGTGAGTTATGTCAAGAAAGTTATGTCCAGCAAGAACAGAGTTAAATGGCAAAGGCCACATTCTGGTCCTTAATTTGCTAGCTAATACTATGTTAAGAAAATCCTAGCTTTTTATGAGTCAAATGTTCTCATTTGAAAAATTATTGGTTTTAAGTTTGAGAGTCCCTGATGTCCTTTATGGAAGCCTGGTTTGGAGTTATAGGAAAAGCACTGGACCACAAGGTGAGATTGAACCACAAGGTTGGAGATTCAAACTCACCAGCTGCTCCTCAGAAACACTATATAGGGATGCCATGAGTCAGAATTGACTTGATGGCATTTAACAATAGTATTCTTTATGGAGTCCTGGTGTTTCACTGTAGAATAAGCACTGGACTACTAACCACAAGGTTGGTGGTCCAAAGCCACCAGCTGATCTTCAGAAACTCTGTACAGGGACTGACTCAATGGCATTTAATAATAACAACCATGTTTTTCATACATCAAATCTAATTATTTAGTTAGTAATTGTTTTTGTTATTTCTGCTGCTAGCTACTATTGATTTGTCCCCTGACTCATGGCATTTCCACACAAAATGGGATTGGATTGTTGTGATCCTTAGAGGGTTCGCAGGTTGATATTAAGAAGTTAATTGCCAGAAATGTCTTCCTGGCCTACCTCAGTCTGAAAAGTCTGTGAAAGCTTAAACATAAACCTTTTGATAAGTGATTATCCTTGAAGGGAATTAGAATATAGTATATTCAGACAAGATAATACACTATTAAAATATTACTTATTTTACATGGATATGTAGAACATGGTCTGCTGTAGTTAAATAATGCTCCTATGATTTGGAATAATTCAAAAATGGCTGCAACAGAACGTAGAAAGGGAGTCATATACAGATAGGGATGTGAAATGAGGGATATAATTGCTGACTTCAGATGGATCTTGGTTGAAAGCACAGAATACCAGAAAGATGTTTACCTGTGATTTATTGAGTATGCAAAAGCTTTCAATTTGGGGGGTCATGGCCAAATATGGAAAACATTGTGGAGAATGAGTATTCCAAACACTTAATTGTGCTCATGAGGAGTCTATACATAGACCAAGAGGCAGTTGTTTGAGGAGAACAAGGGGACACTGAATGGTTTAAATCAGGAAAGATGAGTGCAAAGGTTGTATTCTTTCACCATACTTAATTAATCTGTATGCTGAGAAAATAATGTGAGATGCTGGATTATAAGAAGAATGTTGCATCAGAATTGAAGTAAGACTCATTAACAACCTGTGATGTTCAGGTTGTTGCTTGCTGAAAGCAAAGAGGACTTAAAATACTTACTGATGAAGATCAAAGATGACATCCTTCTTTTGGATATTTATTTCATGAGGTTGATATGTTGTTGTTTTGTTTTTTTTCCATCCTTTAACTTTTAATCTATATTTGTCTTTGTGTATAAGGCATATCTCTTTTAAATAGCATATTAAAGGATTTGGTTAAGCTGAACTTGAATAACACTAAAACAAGTCCAGGAGAGATACATATGACCTTAAACCTTTCCCACCTGAATTTAAAAATTGTCTCCATACCAGATTTCAGTCATTAGACACTAATGACTGAAAATCAAAACAGTTGTGGGATGACATCAAGAACATCAATCAGAAAGAAAGTAAAGGGTCATTAAAAAGACAAGAAAGAAGGAAAAGACCAAAATGAATATAAGAAGAAACTCTGAAATTTGTTCTCAGTGTAAAATTCTAAAGTAAATGGAAGAAATGAAGAGGTAAAAAAAGGTGAACAGTAAATTTAAAAGGACAGCTCAAGAAGACAAAGTAAAACATTATAATAAATATGTAAAGTTCTGGAATTAGAAAACCAAAAGGTAAGAACACATTCAGCATTCTAAAGTGGAAAAAACTAAGTAAACAATTTAAGTCTCAAATTGAAATACTGAAGGATTCTTTGGGAAAATATTGAATGATGCAGAAAGCACCAGAAGAAATTGGAATGAATACTCAGAGTCATTGTACCAAAAGTAAATGGCCTTTGTTTATCCATTTCATTAGTTAGCATATGATCAAGAGCAAATGGTACTGAAGGAAGAAGTTCAATTTGCACTGAAGGTATGGGCAAATAAAAACACTCCATGAATTGATGGAAAACAAATAGAAATCTTTCAACAAACTGATGATGCATTGGAAGCACTCACTCATCTACGCCAAGAAATTTGGAAGGAAGCTACCTGGTCCACTGATTGGAAGAGATCTATCTTTTTTGCACATTCTAAAGAGAGGTAGCCCAATGAATGAGTAAAATTTTTCTAAAGATAACTTAAGAATGACTGCAGCAGCACATTGATAGGAGTTGTCAGAGGTTCAGGCCAGCTTCAATCAGGAATGTGGAACAAGGGATATCATTGCTGATGTATGATGCATCTTGCCTGAAAGCAGAGAATACCAAAAAATATATATATATATTTAGCTGTACTTTATTGACTACGTAAAGTTTTAGACTCTGTGGATCATTACCAGCTATAGACAACGTTGCAGAGAATGATTATTCCAGAACATTTAATTGTGCTCATGAGGATCCTGTACATATAACAAGTGGCATTAATTTAAACAGAGCAAGGGGACATTGAATGGTTTAAAATCAGGAAATATGTATTCCAGGGTTCTTTTTTCACCATATTTATTCAATCTGTTTCTGAGCAAATAATCTGAGAAATTGGATTATGTTAAGAATACAACATCAGGATTGAAGGAAGACTTGTTAAAAAACCTACCATATCTAGAAGGTACAACTTTGCTTGCTTGCTGAAAGTGAAGAGGACTTAAATATGTACTAGTGAAGATCAAAGACCAAAGCCTTCAGTATGGATTGCACCTAAATTTAAAGAAAACAAAAATCCTCATCACTGGACCAATAAATAATGTCATGATAAATGGAGAAAACACTGAGGTTGTTAAAGACTTAATTTTGCATAAATTTACCAACATTCATGGATTTAGCAGTCAAAATATCAAATTACGTATTGCATTAGACAAATCTCCTGCACACAATGTTTTTAAAGTATGCAAGAGAAAAGATGTCAGTTTGAAGACTAAGATGAACCTGACCCAGGCAGTGGTATTTTCAGTAGTCTCATATGCATCTGTCAGTTATATTATGAATAAGGAAGACCATAGATGATTTCATGCATTTGAGTTATGTTATTGGAGAAGAATATTAAAAGTATCATTGAGTGCAAGAAGAACAAATTTCTGTTGGAAGAAGTATAACCAGAATACTCCTTAGAAGTCAAGATGGCTATACTTTGTCATACTTTAGATATATTAGATATATATGTCATACTTTAGTGAAGGAGTTCATGCTGAAGAGACAGCAAAAAGGATAGAGACCCCCAATGAGATGAATTGGTATAGTGGCAGCTACAATGGGCTAACGAGTAATAACAATTGTAAGGATGGTCCAGGAATGGACAGTGTTTCTCTCTATTCTACATAGGGTCACTCTGAATCTGGACTGACTTGATGGCACTTAAAAATCTACAATGAAAATATCTGCATTGAATTCTGGCTGGTCGTGTCATGTATGTCAAACTGGATTTTTTTTTTTTTTTACTTTCAGAGATTTATAAATGTCTCTCCATTGCCTTCTTTCTTGTATGGTTTGTTCTGAGAAATCAGAGCTTAATTTTATTGGTTCCCCTTTGTAGGTAATGTTTTGTTTTTTCCAAACTGCTTTCAGGATTATTTCCTTGCCTTTGATTTTGGAGAGTTCGATTATTACATGTCTTGATGATTTTCTTTTGAGGTCTATCCTGTTTGGTGTTCATTCTGCTTCTTGAATAGCTTTTGTCTTATCTTTCATGATGTTAGGGAAATTTTCTTCCTACAGTCCTTCAACTGCCTTTTCTATGCTTTTTAAATGTCTTTCGGTTTTGGAATTCCAATCATCCATAAGGTCTTCTTCTTTATATTGCCTCTTATGAATCTTAGCCTTTCTTCAGAACTTTTCATTCCTTTTTCTGATTATTCTTCTAGCTACTAGTATTGAGAGTTTTATCTTCAAGCTCACTAATTTAAGCTTCTGTTGATTCAGATCTACTCCTTTGCTCTTTTAATGTCCATTTCTGAAATCTTTAGTACTTATTTTCTGGCTTTCTATTTGTAGGTTTTGTATTGTATTCTATCCTTTATTTGATTGGTCTTATAAGGCTTTCTTTAATTCTTCCCTGTTTTTCTCTACCTTTAAGTCAACCTTTGTTGTACCTAAGTATCAAACTCTTGAATTCTTTTTCAGGTAGTTTGAATATGTCTTTTTCCTCAGAAATATTTTCTTGTTTGGTTGTTGTCAGCTGGTATTGGATCTTGTCCAATGAGTGGGAATGCAGAGATTACACTGTGGCTGGGTTATATGTCTGCAGTTGCTGTCTCCTGTCAGGCAAAGCAAGAAGAGAAAACACAAACACACAAGAGAAAGAAAACAAACACAGACAAGCAAACAACAGTGGGGGAAAAAAAGTAAATAATAAAAACAGTCAACAACTAACAAAAGAATAGAAAAATCAAAGAGAAAAAAAAAGAGGGAGAGGAAAATAAAATAATAAAAAGGGCAAATAAAAAGAAAGGAAAAGTCCTAAATACAATCAGGAAAAGGAATCAGTGAAAGGGAAAGAAACCAGAGAGTAATAATAAAACAAAAAACAAAATAAAATAAAGAAGGATAAAAAAGATCAAAAGAAAAGAAGAAGCATCAATGATTAGGAAAAATAATAATAAAGTAGAGAAAAATGAAAGGGGTAATAAAAAGGAGAGATAGGAGAGCCAAAGGATAGGGAAAATTAATCCAGAAAAAAAAAAAAAGAAAGAAAAACATGCACACACAAAAGTAGGTGCCATACACAGAGAGGAGAAAATTCTGCTATCTCCTTCCAGCTACAGACCTCATGTCGTGGGTGGGTAAGGGATGAGACAATTACCTTCAACCATAGATGAAGTTCCTTTAGGGCTAGGTCTTATCTGTTCTAGGCACCCAATTGGGAAGTAGTTCATACATACCCCAAAGCAGCTGGGGTATCAGGATATTTCCATGCAAAGAAGAGCTTAGGGTGAGAGGTCCCTCCAACCAAGGACTGGCAAAAACCAGCTCTGTGGGTCTGGAATAGGACATGCCTGATTCCAGGTACCTGGATTGGTGCTGCTAACTCTCCAAAGTTGTTAAGGACTTTGTCAGCCCAGAGATCAGGAGCACCACTGGAAATGTACATTAATGGGGGCTGGCCATATCTCTAGGTCACAGGGTAATGTGGAGAACAAGAGAAAAAAAGAAAAACAAAAAAACAAAAAAAACCTGGCCCTTTAGAGGCGGGACTTGATGGCAGATAGGGTAGAAGTGCAGTGAATATCTCTAGCAGCAATAACACAGAATACCAGATGAAAGAGGTTCAGGGAACAGTTCCAAAACTCTGAACCACATATATAGGAATATTTTTAAAGTTTGAAGGCTTATAGCCAGTGGAATTTGTAGTGGAAGCAAGAAAACTTGTACTTTCGAACCAGCCGCAACTTGGGCGAGACCAAGTGGCAAGACAAAGCCGGGGAGGGACCACACCTGCCATGGGCTGAGCCGTGGGAACCTTGGAGATAAAAAAGAGTGGACATTATTATTTTGTTTTCTTCTGGGTTTTTTTTTTTGGGGGGGGGGTTGGTATCTGTTCATTGGGCTTTCGTTGTCTGCGCACCTCATTCTGGTAACTAGAAGGGGTACCTGAACCAGTGGATACCTCCTCCACACCCACCCCTAGAGGGTTCTGATCTGCATGCACACAGACCTCCTCAAATATAAAGAGGCATATTACACATAAAACCAAATGGCAGCACAAAATGGCCACAGTTGGCCCTAAATTGTGTATCACTAGGAAAAAGGCCAGAATGGGGGCTATGGAGTGGGAGAGACAGACTAACAGAGAAACAGGCTGAAAATTAAATCCTGAGTTACATTATAACAACCAAAAGTGACAACTTGAAATTTCTAAGGTGACTTGAAGACAAGAAGATGAAAGAGGATATTAAAGTCACACTCATATTATTGTTGTTAGGTGCCATTGAGTCAGTACCGACTCATAGCGACCTTATGCACAGAAGAACAAAACACTGCCCGATCCTGGGCCCACCTCATTATTGTTACCATGCTTGAGTCCATTGATACTGCCACTTATCCAATCCATTGTGGGTCTTCCTCTTTTTTTTGGACCCTCCACCCTACCAAACATGTTATCCTTCACCAGCGACTGGTCCCTCCTGACAATATGTCCAAAGTATTAGAGATGAAGTTTGGCCATCCAGGCCTCCAAGGAACCCTCTGGCTGTACATCTTCCAATAGCCCATGGCACTTTCAATATTCTCCTCCAACACTATAACTCAAAAGCATCAGTTCTTCTATGGTCTTCCTTATTCATTGTCCAGCTTTCACATGCATATGAGATTATTGAAAATATCAAGGCTCGAGTCAGGCATACTTTAGCCCTCAAGCTGACATCTCTGCTCTTCAACACTTTAAAAAGTTCTTGTGCAGAAGATTTGCCTAATGCAATACATCATTTGATTGCTTGACTGCTGTTTCCGTGAGTGTTGATAGTTGATCCAAGAAGAATGAAGTCCTTGACAGTGTCAATCTTTTATTCATTGATAAGAATGTTGTTTATTGGTTCAGTGGTGAGGATTTTTGTTTTTTCAAAATGAAGTGAAACAGATGTAAATATCCATTAGTAATTGGAACATGGAATGTATGAAGTATGAATCTAGGGAAATTAGAAATTGTCAAAAATAAATTCAACACATTAACATTGATATCTTAGGCATTAATGAGCTGAAATGGACTGGTATTGGCCATTTTGAATCTGACAACCACATGGTTTACTATGCTGGGATTGAAAAGTTGAAGAGGAATGGTGTTGCATTCATTGTCAAAAAGAACATATCCAGATCAGTCATGAGGTATAATGCTGCCATTAATACGATAATATCCATGCCCCTTCAGGGAAGACCTGTTAATACCACTATTATTCAAATGTACACACCAACCATTAAAGCCAGTAAGGATAAAATAGAAGAATTCTTCCAACTTCTTCATTCTGTAATTGATCAAACATGAAATCAAGATGTATTGATCATTAGTGGTGATTGGAATGCAAATGTTGGGAACAAAGAGGAAGAATTAGTATTTGGCAAATATGGCCTTGGTTATAGACATGATGCTGAAGATCACATGATAGAATTCTGCAAAATCAATAATTTGTTCATTTCAAATACCTTCTTTAGATGGCATAAGATATACACATGGAATCATTTTTTCTGAATTTTATATAGACTATACATGGCCTATTACAGATGGAATACATAGAAATCAAATTGATTACTTCTGCAGAAAGAGACAATGGGAAAACTCCACACTCATATTAGGCTAAAGACTTTCTCTCTCTCTCTCTTTCTTCTCTCTTTTCTGTGATTATAGACGAAAGTATCCAACCTGTTTTTTTGGGTTTTTTTATTTGACTATTGTTTTTTGGTTCCTCCTTTTATCTTTAGGGGACTTTTTATCTCCCTATATTACATAAGAAGAGACAGTAATTGCTGTCATATAGTCAAGCTACAATCACACACTATAAAACTTTAAAATCCAGGCAAGAACCAACACCAACTCCCATACACCAGGAAGGCAGACAACACCTAAGACAGTTACTCTGAGTTAAGCAATAAGAAAAGTGAAAAGGTAAGCCCATCTCCTGATCACATCTACCTGGAGGCAATCAGAAAGCATAAAAATACCAAAACACATACTCAATTAAATATTAAGGCCACAGTTAACCACTGAACATGCCCAAAAAGCAAAAACAGATTACTATATCAGCACATGTCCAGAAACAAGATGAAGTGATTGAGACAAATGAGGTAGACCTACACTACATACTGGAAGGAGAGCAGTCTTTGGAACTGCCTGAGAAAGAATTCAGAAAAATGATTATAAAATGTTTCAAAACACTTGATAATGGAATTGAGAAAAATAAGGAAGAAGTCAGGGAGTGCTACAGGAACAATCAAATAAGATAGATATAGCATTGAAAACAATTCAAAACTACAGAAAGAGGTCCAAATGATTAATAATAGAATACCAGAAATAGACAACACAGTGAATGATCAAAGAAGTAGAATTGAAGAGATGAAAGCCAGAATTACGGATCTGGAAGACAAATCTCTCAATACTACTAAGATAGAAGAGCAAGCAGAAAACAGGGTAAAAAAAAAATCTGAAGAAGGTCTAAGATTCATGTTGGACCATATGAACAGGAGTAATTTAAGAATTATCATCATTCTGAACAGGTCCACAGAAGAGACAGTTGAAGAGCTTCTGGAAGAAAATTTCACTAACATCCTGAAAAGTAAAAAGATAAGAATTCAAGAAGCTCAACCAACCTCAGGAAGAATAGACCCCAAAAGACAATCACCAAGAAATATCATAATCAAGTTCTCCAAATTCAAAGATAAGGAGATAATCCTGAAAGAAGCTAGGGAAAAGAGAAGTGTTACATATACAGGCAAGCAAGTCAGATTAAGCTCAGATCTCTCAGCAGAAACCATGCAAGCAAGAAGGCGATGTGGAGACGTATAAACCCTGAAAGAAAAAAACTGCCAACGAAGAAGCATTTATTGAGCAAAGCTGTCAATCAAATACAAAGGTGTAATCAAAACATTCCAGGATAAGCAGAAGCTAAGGGACTTTACCAAAGCCAACTCTGCTTTACAAAACATCATCCTAAAGTGAGTTCTGTGGACTAAGAACCAACAAGAATAGACAAAACCAGAGATTGATTATGTGGCAGCACCACCTGGAATCAACAAATGGAATAGTCAAGAACATAACAAAACTATAAGAACAAATTCAGAGAATCTAGGATGTCAGTATGTGATGAAAACAATAATAATGTGAAAGAAAGTAAACACGTAAGAACAGAAATCTATATGGTGAGAAGGTCAGGTGGATTACAGGATAAAATAGACTGTATTAAATGGAGAGAAAAGTTAATGGAATAAGTGCATCAGTTAAGAGACGGAGGGTGGCAGAATGGATAAGAAAACAAGATCCTTCAATATG
>NW_006408609.1:11658220-11659413 GCF_000296735.1 Chrysochloris asiatica | reverse complement strand
TCTGCAAGCCACATGTACTTTTCTGCAATGCCTCTTCTTGTCTCTAAAGCTGCTCCCAAAAGCTCAAAGTGGGTGCACCCATTTGGTCTCTAACTCATATCACAATCTCTCCTTATTTTGTTGTGTCTGTTCAGTTCTCTCTTCTAACAAACATTCAATTTACTTCTCTATCCCTTCATATGAAATTTAGGGTTCCAGGCCTATCATCTAAATCTGTTTCATTAGATTATCCATTCATTAGAGGGAGTCCTGGTGTGGTGCTGTGGGTTAATGCGCCAGACTGCAAAGCCATTTGAACTACAAGGTTGGCAGTTCAAGCTCACCAGCAGCTCCTTGGAAACCTTATATAGGGTCACTATAGGTCAAAACCAACTTGATGGTACTTAACAACAACAAAAATACAGCCTTAATGCATAGTCCACCATCTTGCTGTCTCCTCTTCAGTTCTTTTAGCTTGAGAAATGTTACTGCATTCGTCCCTTTTTGTTTTCTAATTCCAGGTCTTGGCACCTTTCATTATAATTCTTCATTTTTTCTTACTGATCTCTTCTTTTAAATTTTTTGTTCAATTATTTTGCTTCATTATTTCATCTATTAAGGAGCCCTGGTAGCGTAGTGGTTACGAATCGGGCTGTGAACCACAAGGTCAGCAGTTAGAAACTACCAGCTGTTCCATGGGAGAAAGATGAGGCTTTCTACTCCCATAAAGATTTACAGCCTCAGAAACCCTGTGCAGGGTCACTATGAGTCAGAACCGACTCCATGGTACATAACAATAACAACAACAACAACAACAACTCTATGTTTAAGAGCAAGTTTCAGAATATTTTCTGACCTCCAATTTGGTGGGGTTTTGTTTGTTTTTACTGTCTTTTTTATTGTTGGGATTCAGGGCAGGAAGGGAACAGTCTTTTGCCTGTGTAGCTGCTGAGAGATTAAAAAATGTCCAGGAACCAATCCAAGAGACATTTTTTACAGAAAATAAAATAAAATAACAATAATGTGCCAATTGGGAACTTAACTGACAAAGGATGGAAAAAACAGCAATTTCCAGTGGCAGCTGGCTGAATAGTAAAAGTTTTATCATAAAGGGGCCTGGGCTAAGGTCTGTTTATATCATGGGGTATCCAAGTTTCACACACATCAGGACAGGTATGCAGAACAAGAAAAATCACATGGTACAGGGCTGTCTG
>NW_006408609.1:11651388-11657340 GCF_000296735.1 Chrysochloris asiatica | reverse complement strand
TTAAAGACAGATCTTGAAATCACATCTTTAATGATGAATATGACATGATTCCTCTTCAATTTTTCATATCTGGCATAGTAAACCCTTTTTTTTTCTGATTTGAAATGGCAAATAGTTGTCAATTTTCACTCACTTATGCCTATGATATTGATCTTTATGTATTCCATTTCAGTTTTCAAAACCTCTCATTTACTCACATTCATATTTTGTACAACACATGCTGATTATAATAAATATTTCCAGCTTAATTCTGAGTAGTGCTTCATCAGCAAAAGAAGGTACTGAAAGCTTTGCTCCCACTAAGTCATTAAGGTCAGCTTTATTGTAAGAGGCAGTTTTTCCTCAGTCATATTTTGAACACCTTCCAACTTGAGGGGCTCATCTTTTGGCAGTATATCAAACAGTGTGTTATTATTCATAAGATTTCCAGGACCTTATCCTTCAGAAGAAGAAATTCCTATTCCTTCTTCCTATTCTATTCTTAGTCTAGAAGCTCCACAGTAACCTTTTCATGATGGGCAAACAAGCTGGTATTTGAAACATCAGTAAAATAGCTTTTAGCATCACAGTAACACACAAGTTACTGTAGTGCAGCAAACTAATGGATGGACATGTTTGGAATGTTAAACCTTAAGCAAATATAAAGAATTCAGAAGTATTTACTACACAGAATAGAAGAATCAAATACGGAAATTCAGAGGCCACAAATATGTGACCTTCTATTCAACAAATATAAAGGGAAGGCCATTAGTATGACTAAAACAAGTTAGTCCACTAACTTGTGCCACTAAGTTAGATCACTCAGATGCTGCTTGCTATAATTTAGAACTCTAGGAAGTAAATTTACAGGAAGATAAATGGTCCAAGATGAAATACCCATTCCTTTAGACCATCTGAAGCATTGCAAAACCTGAAATATTTCATCATACTGAAGTAATAATGCAGATATCCAAAGCTCTGTCTCATCTAAACATAATCAATTACTACAAGTGCATTAAAACAAACATAATTTCTTATTACCTTACAAATATGTTTTGAATTTAATCATACTAACTAAAGGAGAGAAAATAACCATACTTATCATAAGGAAATATTTCATTAGTATCTATCATTCATTAAGAAGCATGTAGGAAAATATATCACATAAGTATTTAGAAAAATTTATTTTTGCTAAAGTTCATTGCTGAATAGACAATGCAGAAAAGAAAGAAAAGGTGCCATGATTTGTTTTATGGCCATCAAATTAGTGTATCATACATTTAAATAAAAAAACGGAAATAATTGTATTCCAATCTGTTGGTCGAAGTGAAGTCTAGATGTGGTATTGTAGGATTGGCACTGGATTGCGATAGCAAGGAGTTCTGTTGTGGTTATGTAGGATAAGCACTTGACCACAAGGTTGATTTTAATGGCAAGGTGGGTGGTTCAAATGTACCACCCACTCCTCAGAAACACTATACAGGGATGCTATGGGCAGAAACTAACTCAACGGCACGTAATAGCAACTAACCGCAAGGGCAATATTTAAACCCATCAACCATGCCTCAGAAACCCTATACAGCGTGTCTCTGTGAGTTGTAACTGACTTAGTGACACACAGCAACAATAATAATATTGGTAGAAGCAAAAAGAGTAGACTTAAAATATTTTAAGTAGACATAAATTGGACTTTTCCTGTACATTTCTTAAAGCCCCATTGTATATAACACACATCCATGAAAAAATAATTAATAAAAATTGACCCAGAAGTTATAGAATTATCAGAAAAAAATGGCTTAAACAGCTAGTCTAATTTTTATAACTATACATAGACATATTAAGAAAAGCATGGTCATTATGACACGAGAAATTAAATTTTAGGACTTACAGAGGTTTAAAACAACTATATTATATAAAACAAAAATATACCTAATGCAAATAATCACAAAATAGTCTCTACAGAAGAAAATATCAGTATTTTCAAGATGGAAAATTAATTTCAACAAATGATATAGGAAAAATTAGATATTCATAAGCAGTAAGTATAAATAACACATACACATGGACTCCTAGTGTGGTGCTTAAGATCAGCACTGGACTATGAAACAAAATCAGTAGTTGAAACCCAACAGATGATCCTCAGAAACCCTAAAGGACCACTATGAGTGGGAAATGACTAGATAGTACTTAACAACAATAATAAAAATACGTAACACATACTTACATACAAACATGCATTGAACTTAAATTTTATCTCATCTAAATATAAGAGTGAAAGCAATAAATTTTCTAGAAGGAAATATTTTAAAAATATATCTAGGGCCTTGGTTTGGGTAGTGAATTTTGAGCCAGAACACTGAAAACATGAAAGAGAGTTAGGTAAGTTAGACATCATATGAACAACAATGTTGCCATTCAAAGATCATGTTAAGAAAAGGAGAAGACAAGGCACAAATTTTAAGCTTTACAAATCATTTCTAAAACATATCTGATTAAAGGCATATATCCAGAATATATGTTGTTGTTGTTGTTAAGTGCCATCAAGTCAGTTGTTACTTATAACAACATGGTGTAGCATTTCTGAGGAGGGACTGAAGGGTTTGAACCATTGACCTTGCTATTAGCAGGCTAGTATTTATCCTAAAGTGCCATACAAGGACTTCAATAAGCCATTGTTGTTGTTGTTGTTAGGTGTCATCGAGTTGGTACCGACCCATATTGACCTTATGCACAGCAGAACGAAACACTGCCCGATCCTGGGCCAACCTCACTACTGTTGCCACTCTTGAGTCCATCGGTGCTGCCACTTGGCGAATCCATCTCGTTGGGGGTCTTCCTCTTTTTCTCTGACCCTCCACCTTACCAAACATGATATCTTTCTCCAGAGACTGGTCCCTCCTGACAAAGTTTGGCCATCTTGGCTTCTAAGAAGCACTCTGGCTGCACTTCTTCCAAAACAGATCTATTGGTTCTTTTGACAGCCATGGCACTTTCAATATTCTCCTCTGACACCATAACTCAAATTCATCAATTCTTCTGTGGTCTTCCTTATTCACTGTCCAGCTTTTGCATGCATATGAGGTTATTGAAAATACCATGGCTTGGGTCAGGCACACCTTAGTCCTCAAGCTGACATCTTTAAGTTGTCAACACTTACAAAAGGTCTTGTGCATCAGATTTGCCTAATGAAATATGTCGTTTGATTTCTTGACTGCTGCTTCCGTGAGTGTTGATAGTTGATGCAAGAAGAATGAAGTCCTTGACAACTTCAATCTTTTCTCTGTTAATAAGAATGTGGTTTATTGGTCCAGTGGTGAGAATTTTTGTTTTCTGTACATTGAGATGTAATCCATACCGAATGCTGTGCTCTTTGATATTCATCAGTAAATGTTTGAAGTCTTCTTCATTTTCAGCTAGCAAGGTTGTATCATCTGCATATCGCAGGTTGTTAATGAGTCTTCGTCCAATTCATTTTTCTTCATAGAACCCAGCTTCTCGGAATATTTGCTCAGAATACAGGTTGAATAAGTATGGTGAAAGAATACAACCTTGTGACACACCTTTCTTAATTTTAAACCATTCAGTGTTCCCATATTCTGTCTGAACAACTGCTTCTTGGTCCAGGTACAGATTCCTCATGAGCACAATGAAGTGTTCTGGAATACTCATACTTCGCAATGTTGTCCATAGCCTGTCATGATCCACACAATCGAAAGCCTTTGCATAGTTAATAAAGCACAGGTAAATATCTTTCTGATATTCTTAATAAGCCATTAAGAAACAAGAAATTAAATACTGGTTATATTAAATAAGGATAAAAGGTAGAGCAACTAAAATATTCATACATTGCTAGTAGTAGTAATAGGTGCCATTGTGTCTATACTGTCTCATAGCGACCCTTTGCACAATAGAATGAAACACTGCCCAATCCTGGGCCAACCTCACAATCCTTACTAGGCCTGAGCCCATCACAAACACCACTGTGCCAATCCATTTTGTTAGGGAGCTTCCTCTTTTTCTCCAGCCCTCCACTTTACCAAACATAATATCCTTTTCCAGTGACCAATCCCTCCTGATAGATGTTCAAAGTATGAGAGATGAAGTTTGGCCATCCTGGCTTCCAAGGATCATTCTGGCTGTATTTCTTCCAACACAGATCTTTTGAATCTTTTGACAGTCCTTTGTAATTTTAATATTCTCCTCCAACATCATAACTCAAATGCATCAAATATTCTAAGACCTTCCTTATTCTCTATCCAGCCTTTGCTTTCATATGAAAATACCATGGCTTGCGTCAGGCACTCCGTAGCTATCAAACTGACATCTTTGCTATTCAGCACTTTAAAGATTTCTTGTGAAGCACATTTGCCTAATGTAATACATCATTTGATTTTTGACTGCTGTTTCCATGAGTGTTGATGCTTAATCCAAGAAAAGTGAAATCTTTGACAACTTCAATCTTTTCTCTATGTATATGGGTGTTGTTTACTGGTCAAGTAATGTGGATTTTTGTTTTCTTTACATTGAGATGCAACCCATAATGAAGGCTGTGGTCTTTGATCTACATCAGTAAGTATTTTAAGTCCTCTTCACATTTAGCAAGCATTGTTGTTATTCTTAAGTGTCGTTGAGACAGTTATGACCCATGGGGACTCTGTGTAGGATTTCCAAGGAACAGCGGGTGAGTTTGCCCCATTGATCTTGCAATTCAAACTACTTTGCAGTCTGACACATTAGCCCACAGCACCACAGCAGGACTTGGGTTGTTAATGAGTCTTCTTCCTATACAGATGCCACATTTTCCTTCATATAATCCAGTTTCTTAGATTATTTGCTCAGCACACAGACTGAATAAATATGGTGAAAGAATACAACCCTGGTGCACACCTTTTCCTATTTTAAACCATTCAGTGTTCCCTTGTTCTGTTCTGTCAACTGCCTCTTGGTCTATGTACAGGTTCCTCATGAGCACAATTAACTGTGTTGTAATACTCATATTTCGCAATGTTGTCCATAGTTTGTCATGATCCACACAATCAAAAGCCTTTGCATAGTCAAAAAACACAGGTAAATATATTTCTTGTATTCTCTGTATTCATCCAAGATCCATCTGACATCAGCAATGATATTCCTCATCCCATGTCCTCTTCTGAATTCAGCTCCAGCCTCTGGAAATTCTTTGTCAATGTATGGTTGCAGCCGTTTCTGTATTGCCTTTAGTAAAACTTTACTCACATGGGATATCAATGATATTGCCCAATGATTTCTGCATTCCATTGGGTAACCTCTCTTTGGAATGGGCACAAATGCAGATCTCTCCCAGTCAGTTGGCCAGGTAGCTGTCCTCCAAACCTCTTGACATAGATGGGTGAGTGTCTCTAGTGCTGCATCATTTAGTTGAAATAGTTCAATTTGTATTCTATCAATTCCTGGTATCTTGTGCTTTCCAAATGTTTTCAATATACCTTGCACTTCTTCCTTCAGGAGCATTGTCTCTTGATCATATGCTACCTCCTGAAATATTTGCACATTGACAACTTCTTTTTGGTACAGTGATTTGTGTATTCCTTCCATCTTCTTGTAATGCTTTCTGCATCATTCAATATTTTGCCCAAAGAATCCTTCAATATTTCAATTTGAGACTTGAATTGTTTACTCAGTTCTTTCCACTTGAGAATGTTGAACCTGTTATTCCCTTTTGGTTTTTTAACTCCAGGTCTTTGCATATTTCATTGTAATATTTGATTTTGTCTTCTCGAGCTTTCCTTCGCAATTTTCCGTTTAGTTATTGTACCTCCTCATTTCTTCCATTTGCTTTAGCATATCTATGGTGGATAGCAAGTTTCAGAGTCTCTTCTGACATTCAGTTTGGTCTTTTCCTTCTTTATTGTCCTCTAAATGATCTTTTGCTTTCTTCCTGTATGATGTACTTGATGTCATCCCACAACTCTTCTGGTCTTCTGTCTTCAGTGT